>NC_064284.1:30892199-31079144 GCF_019186545.1 Solanum stenotomum
GAGCTAGGCTTGGTCGACTCACAACACTTATATAGAGAAAATCATATACATGTATCCATTTCATTATCATTTCAATGATTATATGACCATCCGACTCATAGGACGTACATTGGACCTTCCATTTCCTAAGAATTCTATAAATGGGCATTTTATCAAACACATGGTGGGCTATTGTTCATGTAAATAAAATCATGTATTTCAAGAGTACTAAGTCCAACCAATTCCAAAATCTATATAAATCAGCCCACCAACAACATACATATATATAAATTAACTTTCATAATTTGATCATGGAAGCATGAAAACCATAAACATCACATAATAATTCCATTTCATGATAATATGCAAAATTGACCATAACAGGGTGTGTAGTAGTAATTCCATACTTCAAGAATTCATAAGTAACCATAAGGACCCATAAACTTGAAGTAAAATAGAGGATAAATGGTTGGACTTGTGGAAAGGAACGTTTCCACAATCAAACCCACATACCTCAAATTTGGAGAATCCTTGATGAAGATTGGAATAGAGAATTGAAGCTTCAGATTGAGTCTTGAATCTGGAATTAGAGCTTGAGATGTTTGAATTTGGTTGAAGATCTTGGTGAAATTTTGGAGAGGGCTTAGAGAGTGTTTTTGAAGTTAAAAAAATGACTAAGTATGGGACATTTATAAAAAAACGTCCCTAACCGCCTAAAAAGAAATGCTCACTGGAAATTGCAAATCTGCACAGACAGGTTTTACGAAAATGGTCATAACTCCCTCATCCTAACTCGGAATGAGATGAAACCAAGTGTGTTGGAATGCTAACTCAAAGAGCTATAATTTAATAGATTGTGGCCCTTCTAGTTCCTTGTGTGCTAAGATATATGCCCCTTTAAAGTTGACCCTCCAAATCGCATTTTTTGCGATTTTTGAATTTTGATACGGTTGCTCTAAAATTTGGGTTAGACCCATTTCCCACTCAATTTGACCCCCTGAATAAGAATATGAAGTCGAATTTCCGAAATCATGCACGGATTTTGAGATATATGGAAATTACAATTATAGGTGTTTCCGAAACACATTTTCGAGCTTTTTTGGGGTCGTTTCAAAATCAATAAGTAGTTGTCTAAAAAGTACGATCCCTTACCCATGTTGGTGAATTGGTTTGTGAGGATTGTGAGTTGTCTGAACTCATCCCCATATCAGTGCTTAGTACTACTCCCAATAATATATAACTCGTGCTCAAATGTGTAAAACCTAACTCTTTCTCAATTGGATGTAGTTACTCAAAAGAACCTCTTAAAATAGGTAATACTCTGAAACTTCTGTAAACTCATTTAGAAATTGTTGTTTCTTTCTTTTAAAGGTAAAAGTGTTACACTTGGGAATACTTAGTTCGGTATACTCATTTTGAAATATTAAATATGACTCCTCTCATTCTCATACTCATTTACTAAAGATTTAGTTCAAAACTATAGTTAATTGCAGAAGAGTTCTCAAATTTGACTCAAAAGAACCTCTTAAACTTTCCTCTTAACTTTACTTAAATTTGAACTGTAAATTAAATTAAGAGATATGATCAGGATATGTAGGATCTCTCAAGGATTAATAAAGACATTAACAGTTAATATCAAGAAGAGAGCGAATACATGATTTGAAAGAACACATACAGGACGAAGAATGGTGAAGAAAAGGGTCAGGCAACCCTGGCCTAGTAATGGCGCGTCGTGCCAGCCTCAACAATCGTGGGGCAGCTTTGGGGCACACTGTAGGCACAGGGCGCCAACCCCGAAGCTGAAGCGCCAAATTCCTGGAGCTTTAGGGGGGCTCTGCCCCACCTCGAAACCAGATTGTTGACGAATTTTCTTGTTCAATTTTGGGTCCTAACTCATCTAGAATCAATTGTTTTCTTCAAAATTCACTTTGGTTCATAAAGCCAACACAAATTCATTGAAATACCACCCAAATTCTATCAAGAAACACCACTTCTCCAGAAAAACCCTTACCTCAAGAACATAAAACCTCTAATGTTAAAGAATGAGGCTAAAAGTCAAGAACAACTCAAGAATCTTTACATAAATGATGTCATGGATTAATTAATGGAATAATTACATGTTTGGCATGAGGACGAACAAGTCCATTACTACGGAAAACCTCACAAACTGGAAAAAAATGATTGTTCTTGGCGAAATTCCTCAAACCTTGAATGAATGATTTAAAACCTTATTTTCCTCTTCTTGAAACATCACCCTAAAATTTCAAGTATTTAGGAATGTGAAAAATAACTTAGCGTTTGATTAGACCCTAAATTGGGTGAGAAAAGCGTGTTCAAGCCTAGTGGGGTAAGGAAAATACCAAAATTCCCCTTTCTCAAATGGGTGAAATGCCTTAACTAGAAAGGCTTCACTTAAACAGCCATAACATTTAACTCGGTGCTCAAAATTTATCAAACTTAGTGGTGTTGGAAAGAAAACTCAAAGACCTTCCATTTGATATGTGATGGGCCACCTAACTCTTTATGTGCTAAAAAATATAGTCATTTGAAGTTGGTCCAAAACTAAAACTGATGGAAATGTGAGTCTTCAAATGAAGGTGTTTGAGTCCTCTTTCCAATGCCACCAAGTTTGCTAAATTTGAAGGTGCGAGTAAACAGTTATGATTATTTGAGTGAAGCCTATCTAGTTAAGGCTTTTCATCTGTTTGGGAAAGGGGTACTTTGGTCGTTTCTTTACCCCACACGACTTGACCACGTTTTTCCTCACCAAATTTAAGGGTCTAATCAGATGCTAAGTTATTTTTCACATTATAAAACTCTTAGAATTTTAGGGTTAAGTTTCAAGAAGATGAAAAGAGGGCTTTCAAGCGTTCAATCAAAGGTTAAGGAATTCCCCAAGAAAAAGGGTTCTTTCGAGGTATGGAGGTTTCTCATAGTGTTGATTTTGTTCGCCCTAACGCCAATCATGTAATTTCATTCATCAATTCGTCCATGAAATTGTTTATATTGAGATTCATGAGAAATTCTTGAGTTTTAGCCCCATTCTTTAACAATGGAGGTTTTGAGTTTTGAGGTGAGGATTTTGCAAATGAGTGATGCTTCTTGATAGATTTTGTGTGGGATTTCATTGAATTTGTATTGGGTTTATGAATCAAAGAGAGTTTAGAGGAAATCATTCGATTCTAGATGAGTTAGAACCTGAAATTTGACAAGAAAATTTGTCGGGTTTCAAGGCAGAGGGGTGGAGCGTAGCGCCAACCATAGTGCCAAAACTACTGGCCAATAGTTTGGGTTCTGGCGCACTGCGCCAGCAGTGCACCCCAAACACTGCTCGGTAATTTGGGGGATAGCGCTCTGCGCCAGGCTTTCCAGGTCCTTACTTTCCATCCTTCTTTCCATATGTGTTTATTCAAATCATGTGTATGTTCTCTTTTTAATATGAACTCTTAAAGTCTTCTGTAATTCTTGAGAGATCTTACATGTCATAATCACATGTCTTAATTCACATTTCGAATTAAACTAAAGTTAAGAGGAAAGTCAAGAGGTCTGTTTGAGTCACATTGATAATTCTTTAAATTGATTATAGTTTTGAACTAAATCTTTAGTAAATGAGTATGACAGTGAGAAGAGTTTTCTTTCATGTTTCAAAATGAGTATAAGGGAACTAAGTATTCCCAAAATGTAATACTTTTTCATTTAAAAGAGAGAAACATCGATTTCTAAATGAGCTACGAGTTCAGAGAAGTTTCAGAGTATTACCTCTATTAAGAGAGTCTTTTGAATAATGACCTCAAATTGAGAAAGAGTTATGTTTTAAACATTTGAGCATGAGTTATATATTATTGGGAGTAGTATTGAGCACCGATATAGGGATGAGTTCAAACAACTCATAATCCTCACAAACCATGTATTCCAACATGGGTAAATGATCATACTTTTTAGATGATTTCTTATTGCTTTTAAGAATAGCTTAGTGGATGGATCCACTTAGTTGAGGTATTCTATACCCCAGCAAAGTATAGGACAATTCTAGTAGTGTGGGCAAGACGTTGTATCATAACATAGTTCATAGCGATGGTTGTCGCTTAGAGAATCTCCCAAATAAGAGTAAAGAGTATGTTATTGTATTTTTATACATTTGATTTGATATCTACTGTTTTAAAAGCTTTAAATATTGCATTTCCTACTATTGCTTTCATATTGGAGTTGAGTTTGAGGTGAGTATTGTCTTCCCACGTAATCGGTTCAGTTAACTATTACTTTCAGTTTTCCCCTTACATTCTTGTACATTCAATGCACTGATGTCATTCGACCTGCATCTTTTTATGATGCAAATACAGGTGTTCAGGATCATCAACAGGCGCTTCGTTGATACCTTTGTATTCCAGTTCGCTTTGGTGAGCCTCCTTGCTTTCTAGTAGGTTCCACATTTATATTTCAGTCTGGTTAAGATGTTGTCGGTCTTGTCCCGACATCTATTGTAGTATTTAGAGGTTTCATAGACAGTACTAGTTGAGGAGTCTTTCACTATTTCCTTTGTGATGTTTTGAAACTTTGAGTTGATTTGAGTATTTCAAGGCATACTTTGGGTTAAGCTATTGTTGATACCTTATGAGTTAAATCTTTGCAATTGAAGTTCTTCTTTTGTTGAGTAAGGCTTCCACTGAGTGGTGAGCTAGGCCAAGGGTTGGCTAGGGTTCGCTTAAGGACCAGCGATGGTTCTCAACGGGTGGCTACGTCCAGGGTGTAGGCTCAGGGCGTTACAAATACTATGAGAAACATCACATACCCTGGAAAGAGTGATTGTTCTTGGCGAAATTTTTCAACCGTTGAATGAATGGTTAGAACCCATCTTTTCCTCTTCTTGAAACTTCGCCCTAAAATTCTAAGTCTTTAGGAATGTGAAAAAATAACTTAGAGTCTGATTAGACCCCTAAATTGGGTGAGAAAACGTGGTCAAACCTGGTGGGGTAAGGAAAAGACCAAAATACCCCTTTCTCAAACGGATGAAATGTCTTAACTAGAGAGGCTTCACTCAAACAGTCATAACTTTTTATTCGTAGCTTGAAATTTAATAAACTTGGTGGCATTTGAAAGAGGACTCAAAGGCCTTCAGTTTTATAGGTCATGGTGGACCTAACTCTATATTTTCTAAAAGATATGATTGTTTGAATTTGACCAAAAACTAAAATTGATGGAAGTTCGAGGTGTTACACTTGGACTATGCAGTTCTTGAACCATGAGGAGTGTAACATTGGTCTTCTAGAATTACATGACCTAAATTCAAGCTAGAAGATGACGTAGGGAATAGGAATATTTAGGAAGTGCACACTAGAATAAATTTCTATACTTTAGCTATTTTGTGTTTCCTAGTTTGTTGAAAACTCTCTTAGTTATTGTTATGTATTAGTTCCTCAATTTCAGCAAACAATAACTTTATTTTAGGTATTTTCTGTTTCCTAGTTTGTTTAAAACTCTGTTAGTTTCTTTAAGTATTAATTCCTCAATTTAGGCAAACAATAAATTAATTTTAGCATATTTTTTAGCATTACTTTACATCATCTTAGTTAAGATGCGATGTATTTATTTAGTGTCATATATCAATAGAAATCACTTTTCCATTTTCTTCTTCAATCAATTCTTATTCTCCTCTGTTAAACACTAAAACTAACCATAAATCTTAACATATATCAAGTCTCAAAACAATGTTTAACATGAAAAGACAAGGTAGAATACTAAATTATTACATGATCTTAGGAGCCATAAACTTGGTTTAAGTTCGTCTGGTTAAATAAAAAAAATTACTTTGAACAAACAGATTATTCAGAAAACCATAAACAATTCCACCTCTGAGCGTCAACTAAAAAATAACAAAGAAAAGAAAAATGCTTAGAAGTTAATAATTTTCACAACTATTAGACTGAGGACAAAGTGCCCAAAACCTAGTCAAGTAAAGGAAATTCTAGCCTTTTGGGTGTCCCTTCCACCATTTAAAACAGTGGAGACTTGATGGATTTATATAGATTTCAAAATCTCAGAAAAATTTGGTTCTCAATCGATTTGCGAGAATAGAAATTTAGAAATTCCTAGGGGATAAGAATTCAAGGTTTATACATTCTGGGATATGGTTGACTTACCCACTGGTGGAATGTTGTAGGTGTCATCATAACTTGAGATTTCGAATCGTAATAGTGAAGACATGTTTTTTCGGGAAAGGAGAAGATGAATAGGGAGAAATATTAGAGTGTGGGCTATGTTCGGATGAAATATGAATCAAGAATTTGGTTTCATTATGATTTGATGGAAAAAAAATGGATCCAAAATGGTTGGAGGGAACTATTTCATCAAACTTAAACATGGTTTCAAGGGTGCGGTTCATACGGATGAAAGTGATTTTCAATTTTTTTGTTACTCAAAACTTTTGATCAACTCTTTTGTTTAAGATTGAAAAAAAATGACTTCTATGCTAATAAAACAAATCTTCATAATTGACGTTTATTATCTTTTTCCTACCCTCCAACACATTCGGCCATCGATCCCCACCACGCTACACCTTACCTTCACCCTCTAGCAACCCCGTAGTTTCCATCTCCATCACCCCACACCTTAACTTCCACCCTGTACACTCATAGAGTTTTTCTAGAAAACATTTTCCTTTGTACCAAACATAACAAAAACTCATGGTTTTTTCTTCATGGATTATTGGCTTAATTTTTTATATGTATCTATAATCATGATGATGATAATTAAACTTGTATATATGAAGTTTGTGTGACAAATGGTCTAAGGTTGGACTCTCCTACATCTTCATGGAAAATTCAGCTGAGCAAAAGGCAACAACTATAAAAAGATTCATTGATACTACAGTGAATGTGAGTAGAAATAGATCCTAGATGGGTTTAGGGCACGATTACGTGTCGTAATTGAGAAAGAAGTTGTTGCTGCTACAAGATCAAATATTATTACAAGCTTGACTCATGGCTTTATTAATTCTCTGCAGCCTTGTCTTTTGGATTCCTCCAAACCCGTACTAGTTATGAGTTTAATTCCCTTTGCTAAGTTTGTCAATCATGGTTTTGCCGCCTACATTTAACTTGAAGATGTTCAAAATTCTAAGAATTACACTCGCGTTGTGATTCATTTTCCTAGATACCAAGTTATTCATAGGTATATATATTTACATGATCTCGATCTCTGTATGTTCTGATACTATTTATCTCGATTTCTCTCTGTTTTTGATAGTCATGAATATATATATACAGGTACATGGACTGTGAGTTGGATCCAGCATCCTCCTGAAACTCCATTGTCATCTTCGATCATGTCTATCTCAGTTTCCTCTGTAGGAACAAGATCTAAAATCGGAACGTTAACATTGGCATCTTCTAACATTCCTATGCCAATGATAACGTTCCGATTTTAGATCTTGTTACCACAAAGGAAATAGAGATAGACATGATCGAAGATGCCAATGTTAACGTTCCCATTTTAGATCTTGTTGCTAAGGAGGAAACTGAAATAGATATGATCGAAGATGACAATGGAGTTTCAGGATGATGTTGGATCCAACTCATAGTCTATGTACCTATACATATATTCATGACTATCCGAACAAACAAAGATCGAGATATATAGTATCAGAACAGACAGAGATTGAGATCATGTAAATATATATACCTATGAATAACTCAGTATCTAGGAGAATGAATCACAATGCGAGTGTAGTTCTTAGAATTTTGAACATCTTCAAGTGAAATGTAGGCGACAAAACCATGATTGACACACTTAGCAAAAGGAGTTAAACTCATAACTAGTAAGGGTTTGGAGGAAGCCAAAAGGCAAGGCTACAGAGAATTAATAAAGCCATGAGTCAAGCTTGTAGTAGCATTTGATCTTGTAGCAGCAGTAGCTTCTTTCTCAATTATGACACGTGATCGTGCCATAAACCCATCTAGGATCTCTTTTCTCCCCACATTCATTGTAGTATCAATGAATCTTTTTATTATTACTGCTTTTTGCTCAGCTGAATTTTCCATGAAGATGTATCAGAGTCCAACCTTAGACCATATGTCACAAAAATTTCATATATATAAGTTTAATTATCATCATCATGATTATAGATACATATAAATATTTAAGCCAATAATCCATGAAGAAAAAAACATGAGTTTTTGTTGTGTTTGGTAGGAAGGAAAATGTTTTCTACAAAAAACTCTGTGAGTGAAGAGGATGGAAGGTAAGGTGTGGGGTGATGGATATGGAAGCTATGGGGGTGCTAAAGGGTGAATGTAAGGTGTACAGTGGTGGGGATCGATGGCCGGATGTGTTGGAGGGTAGGAAAAAGATAATAAACGTCAGTTATGAAGATTTATTTTATTAGAAGAGAAGTAATTTTTTTTCAATCTTAAAAAAAAGAGTTTATCAATAGTTTTGAGTAACAAAAAAATTAAAAAATATTTTCATTCGTATCAACCGCCCCTTTTAACATATTTATCAAATCATAAAACAACAAAAACAATTAATATACATTAAATTCTAAGTGAGTGTGGATGAGTGAGGGTGGGTAGGTTCCCCTTTTGAGTTCCTTTATTTTCTTTGTTCTTTTATGTTATTGTTCTTTAGAAGTCATCACTCTTCCCCCTCTCCCCTCTCACACAAAACATAATTAACTTATTTTTTTGCATGAATATTTTTTATTTTGTAATATTTTCTTGCTTTGTACTTCATTTATTTTGTAGTTCATTAGATGTAATTTTATTCTTATCAAATATGGGTGATAACCATTGAGATATATACGCGGTTGTAGGAAGCTTCAAAATTAATAAGTCTAAAATGTTGTAGCTTCTAGATCAGGCTTAGAGTCTTTGAATTATGAAAATGATAATTGAAATTCTCTTGAAAGATATTAAAATGACTAATTTGGATTGCTTTCCTAAATATTTTCTAAATTATCAATCTTTAGAGATCATCAATCTCCCAACTCTCATTCCTATAATTGTTGATCCGGGTATCATGAATCAAAATGATAATCAACAAATGCAATGATCCTTTCAGCAATCTCATCTTAGCCAACAAACATTTCTTCCCCTTTTACCACCACCTGCTGAGCTAGCGTATGTACCAACAATTATTGTAGCACCACAATAATTACTTGATCTTCTATAACAATTATATTTGTGATTGTACAGAAACATGTAAACTTTTTATCTCGTCTTATTTATTATTTTATGAGTATTTTTTATATAATAAAAACGTTGATTGAACGAATCATAAAATTTGTTGGTTTTCATTTTGATTCATGATAACTTGATTCACGATCACATGAATGGGGTTTGTGGTGTTGATGATCACGAAAGATTGATCATTTGGGTTTTTCCGATAAGAAACTAGAAAATTCATAGGAAACAATTCAAGAAAGAAAATCAAATTAGTCAAGTCAAATGTAAAAGTATGTCAAGAGAATTTCAATCATAATTTTGATAATTAAGAGATCAAGCTTGATCTAGGAGCTACAACACTTTTAAATTTATTAATTTTGAAACTTCTTATAACCATGCTTATATCCCAATTATTACCACTCATATTAGATTTATATAAAATTATATTTAATAGTTGTAAAAATGGAGCACAGAGCAAGAAAACTTCGAGAAGTAAAAAATGTGTTTTTAAATAAAAGCTAATGATGGTTTGTGTGAGAGTAGACGGGGAGGGGATGACTTTTGAAGACTTATAACATATAAAAATAAAGAAAATAGCTGAGTAAAAATGTAATTTGAGTAGGTAGAAAATTGTTATTGGATGAAGAACATTGAACATGATTTATTTATTATATAGATGAACTCTAAGGAGGCATGGGGCACCCACCCACCCCCGCTCATCCAAATTCACTTAGAATTTAATGCATATTAAATATATTTTTTTCTAATTTAGGGTGAATGAAATTGACATATACAACATAAGAAGATAAAAAATAATCTCAAATAATTCTATGTCCCGTATATTTAAGATTATCCAAAATTTAATAATTCCCAGCAAAAAGAAATCTTAAATTGTGAAACAGAGGCCCCCTAAAAAATAAATTGTACAACTTCAATATTTTCTCATGTCAAGGTCCCTTTTGACAGAGAATCTGCCTAAAGGTTAGGACTATTATGGTTATAGTACATGTTATGATATTATGGTTTATATGGAAGATAAGAAGCTCTATTCTTCATGGTGGATAAGTCCCTTATGAGAAGGTAATTCATGATATAAGTTATTCCAATCATAACTTTATCTTCTAAAACTTCCCTTTATTGTAAAATTTATCTATAAAATGGCCTCATATGTTACGATTTTTGGAAGAATGATAGTCGAGTAAATGACATATGATTGTGAGAGGAATCCCTCTTCTGTTGGATGGCTTATATGCAACGCAGATAATGCATCCATGGGTAACCCTAGTCCTAGTGCTACTGCTATTTGTGTCAAAAATAGTGATAGAATTATTTAAGGGGTGAAAGGAAGGAGAATTATTGATTTAAAAAATCCTATTACTGAAGTAGTAACAATTAGAGAAGGGGTTTAGTTTTGTAGTGACAGAGGTTATATTCCTCTGACTAACTTGTTATGCTCAATATATTGAAAAGAAGATAGAAAGTGCTCTAGAGTGTTGTGAAGGAGGTTGAAGTTGTAAACATAGTAAGGGATGATGGCCCAATTCAGTTAAAGCACACTCTTAGGGAAGGCAACACACTGACTAATTTTTTTGCCAACTTATCAGTTCATTTTACAGGTATATACATGACAGATAATTTTTAAGACATTCCACTTCTAGCAAAGAGAACCATGACCATGTTTAAAATGAGTTTGCCTCATTTAAGATTTACTAAAATAAAAAAAAAAAAAGCTCTATGTCAATGTTCATTTATCACATAGGTTGCACCATGGAGAGCTGGAAGATAGTTAATCAATTAATGACCAACCTAAAGTTAGTTCATATAAACTATTAAATATGCCACTAGGTAAGAGATTAAGGTGAACAATAGTAATTGACTACTACTTATGTATTTAACTGATTGATTTTGTATTGTTTTAACATGCAACTATGTAATTTTCTTTGTTGTTGTAGGGTTATTTAGCTAATATTTACTCATTAATCATACATCTTTACTTTCCTCCCATTGTTTGTGGCATTTGTCTCTTTGAGATTCATTCTATCATGGGAGAATAATGGAGAGGGTCAATGAGTTCTTAACAACTAATTCTCTCGAAAATTTGAACACTAACTTAGTTAGAGATTACTATTGTTCTAGTTTCTAGAATTTATTTTTATTAGTGTAACAACCCAACTCACCAAACCATGCGGGCACCTACTCTAATACTTATACATGAAAACACTCAACCCCAAACTTAACCTTCAGATGAAGCATGTCCCACATGATCACACAAAAATTCATTTCTGAGTCCATCTCACATTTTTCATGTAACAAGGATCCTTAAAAATCATCCAAAGTATTTACCATGTAAATATGGTATATACAAGAACCATCCCAATAATTAAACACAAACCTGGCCACTCATGGACTAACATGTCACAAATATAACATAATAAATAAACTCAGTCTCTCATGGAACTCACACACAAACTGTTAGTTTACTAGCTTGGTATCCGACCAAACCATTATTAGTACATACTAGGCGTGGCATTCGAGCCAACCATTAGTATTATGTATCGCTATGGTACTCAAGCCAACCATTAGTATTCCTGTAACACCGAAGTTGGAAAGTCAGATTGGAAAGGAAAGCTTTCGTTTTTTTGGTTGTTTCTTCAAACCCATGAGACCCATCTACAGTTCGTAGGAGCATCTATGAGTCATAGATAGAGTTCGTAGGAACTAAGCTGAGATTTAGGAAAATTTGAGTTTTCAAAGTTGGGTCTACGATTGAGCAGGATGGGTCGTAGGATGAATTACAGGCCATAGGAACTACCCGTAGAGTTGATTCAGACTTGGTAAAATTTTGGACTCAAAGTTGAGGACTACGGGTAAGGTCTATGGACCACAGGTCAAAACCGTAGGTAACTTTGGTAGTTTCTAAATTGAGGGTGTTTTGGTCATTTTCTACCCACCGAAACCTAGACTATTTTTTTTGGGACCTATAACTTCCGTATAACCTTTTTTATTCTTACAAACTAAGCCTAATTTCTTCCATTCACTTAAAATTCCCTAATCTCTCTGAACCTTCAAGATGAAGAACTAAATTTTTAAAGGATTCAAGGCCTCAATATCCATTGGTTTTTGTGCTTTGATTATCAAGGTCGTGGGAATTCACCAATGGATTCCTTTCATCCATTGGGTCCCAAAAGAACTCCAATCCAATTCAACTAGGGTTTTAGGTAAATATTCATGGATCCTTTTTATTATGATTCAATTGATTTTTTTCTATCTTATTTTGCATTATTTAACCTAATTACATGATTTGTAATTGATTTCATACGGACCTATGTTATATGCTTTGAATTTTACCTATAAAATATGAACAATGTTCATGAATTGATATGAGATTTTGTGCATATTTTATGAAAGGATGAAGTTATAATTTAAGGATGATTTTAAGTTAAGTATCTATGATTTATGAAAGTTTTTCTCACAATTTGAAAGGAAATCATGATTTTTGATGCTTAAGAAGGTAATTCTTTATATGAATAAAGTTATGAAATCATGGTTTTGAAAGAAGCTACTCTTATACGACTTTATTATTTTGATTGGTACTGCGATAATTACTTTCCTAATCTTATACTTTGATAACTGACTTTATCTAATTACATTGGGATTTAACTTAGCACAAAGAGGACTTTAAGGTGGAGGCTCAAATAGGGCAGTCTCTAGTAGTACTCTCTAGTCCCAAACTACATGCCCCCGTAGGACTGTCTTAAAAAACCTAGCTCTAGTGGATCCACATAGCCTTGATGATATGATACATCGTTCTACCTTGGTAATTAGATCTCCTTTTTAGTGTGGGAGTTACATCGAATTCCATATTATAGCTCACATGGTCTATTATCGGTTAAATCTAATATCCCATAAAAGAACTATGATTTCCCTTAAAAATTTACGTTATGTCCTTGTACTAATGTATTGGCCTTGTTTCATGTTTTCTTTAGATCATGCTTTTCCTAAGGTTTTAAATGTTCTAATTGGTCCTGCATTACATGTTTTAAGCCTATTATGATATCATATCTATGTTTATGCATATTTTCCCCATACTTAGTACATTCTGTGTACCAATGCATACTTGTGCCTACATTGTCTCATAATGTAGGGCCTGTCGCTCTTTCTCCTATCACTCGTGGCTAGTAGTTTGCTTTCCTGTGAAGATTAGTGAGTCCTCATATTCTGAGGGCTATGTTACATATGCTACATTTTTTATGTATTTTGTTTTCGGACTTTGTACATTATGTATGGGTTACAGCCCAACCACTCTTATGTTGCTTAGAATGGCTTGTCAAGACATAGTTACGATTCCACATTTTTGTTAAAATTGTCTTTCATGATATGAGACATCCTACTTAAACTCTCTTATTATATATTCTATTGTATTAGATGTATGTCAAATGGTTGGGGTAGGGCCTTTCGGGGTCTTATATGTCATGTCACGTCTAAGGTATAGTTTGGATCGTGACAATTTCATACCAGTGTGGTACCCTAGTCAACCAACAATCACAAATAACATGCACAATCACAATCAGAGTGAACAACCACACTGGAAGCCACAAGTTAAACAGGTTTATTCTATGAGATTATCAGCATGAGTGAATTCACATTCAATATTTATTTCCTAAACATATATTACACGCGCATTTCACATGGATTAGTCAATATGAACAAACAAATACTTTTATACACCTATATATCAATAGCCCAATACTAGACTCATTATGAGTACAAATTCGCTCCTTCAAAAATTACCTCCACAGTCTCATGAATTAATACTCTTCCAGTTTATTCAATTCCCTTAATTACCACAAGTCTTAGAAATGGCTATAACTAGAAATTTCATAACACTTAACTTATGATCATCACCAAACCACACCAACAATAAAACTCAAGGTTAACAATCAAGAACTAGAAAACCTAATGCTTAGTCATTATATTTCCTCACCTTAATAGCAATTACTACAATTATATCAATCACAAATGGCCTAGATATTTTCAAATTATATCATAATCCCAAATTCTAGGCCAACCTCATGATTTTCCCATCTAATCTAGGTCTTTCCCACTATTAATTCCCCTAGGATTAGCAACATCGTGGTTGCACTAGTTCCTTATGGTAAATAAAATAAATAATTGCCTTTTTAAAAAAACTACCCAAGGTGTTACACCCTAAAATCTTCAAAAAATCACATTGTCCCTACCTTAGGATGAATTCAACCCCCCCCCCCCTACACACACGGTCACAAATGTCTTCTCTAAGGCCTAAAACTTGAACTACAAAAGTAGGGGATCAGATTGCTTACGTTTACAAAAATTCCTCGTGAAAAACTGTTAAATTTGCCTTAGATTACCATTTTTTCTTATCCAAAACGTTCTTGGATAAATATGGGAGATTTTAGGGGTTTTTCCTACATTTACAACAACTTACCCCACTATAGCAGCCTAGATCGACTATTTTTCTTACTCGTAATGACATGACAGGTTGTTACAATAGATACTAATTCACTCATTGCTCGTTCCCGAGCGATCACACAAGAAACAACTGGGCTAAGTCAAGAAGAAAGTAGTGTCTGACTCCTCAAACAAATGAGGATGTTTGTCCCCTAGGTCCTCCTCGATTTCTCAAGTATATTACTTGCTTCTATCAAACCTTTACCAGTCTAATTTCCTCTATTCTCAACCTTTGGACATCATAATAAAGCATAGCAACTGACTCTTCTTCATATTGTAGATCTTTGTATAGCACTATTAAGTCTCACTTGATAATGTACTCCCCATCCCGTGGTACCTTTTTATGTATGGATGCATGGAACATTGAATAGAATATAAATAACTTGGTGGCAAGCTAACTTATACACTACTGGCCCTACATTGTCAAGAACCTCAAACAACCCAATATGTCGAGGGCTATGCTTACCCTTCTTACATATGCTCGTCACACCTTTCATTGGTGGAACATTCAATAAAACATGTTCACCAACCTGAAATGCCATATCCCATACATTGCAATCTGCATACTCCTTGTTTCTACTTTGAGCTGCCAACAACTTGGTTTTGATAACCCTCACCTTGTTCTAAGCTTCCTTTATCAAGTCAATGCATAGAGGCTTCACCTCACATGCTTCAAACAACCCAATGAGAAATCTATATCCCCTCGCATAAAGTGTCTCAAAGGATGTCGTATTTATACCGAATCGATAAGTATTTTTGTATGAGAACTCGCACAATGGTAAGAAATGATCCGAATGGTGCAAATCGAATCATACTTCTCCAAAGCCTTAGGAAGACCCAGCACGAAGTCCATGGCTATTATTTTCCATTTTCATTTAACAATGGGCATCTCTTGAAGAAAACTATGTAGGTGTCTAGTCTGATATTCCACTTGCGGACAATTCTAACACTTGGACACTTACTCCACTGTGTCCCTCTTCAATCCAGGCCAACAAAAAGTTGCCTCAAATTCCGAAACATCTTGGTTAGAATCGGATGAATCAAAACCCATGAATCATGAGGTTCTAGCAACACGTTTTGAATTAAATCATCAACTTGAGGAATGCAAACCCACAAAAAAGACTGAGTGCCCCACACGTATCAAGGGTGGAATTTCGGGCCTCTACGAACACCACATTCTTTCAGACGCATTTATGTTATTTCACATTGCTATGAACTCAAACTGGATATTTTAATTGTTTAAAAATGCAATGCAAAAATAGGGGAAACAAAGTTCAGATTCTACCTCACCATTTCCACTACAGAGACTGACACACCACTATCATGGCTACTTTCATAGCAGAAAAACTCCCACTATAGTGGCCCAGTCGTGCTATGTAGCCTTGACGAGTTCAGCCCATAAATTTTCTAAAATAAGAATTGTTTTCCATTTCCTTATCCCTACTAACTCTTGAAATACATAACTATTAATAAAATAATCCCAAGAACAATCTGAGACATAGGTATCCCAGATATGTGCATCATAAATTCAACATAATCCCCAAGATCATATCCAACAACATATAATTAGTCACCTAACACCACCTCTCACAAAATTAACTATGAATAACATTAGAAAGTAGTGCATAATATCACATTTTCACTATCATACCAGAAAAGCCTCTTCCCTATGGTTCCCAACCAATAACAACTGTTCCAAAATCAGAGTTTCCCCACTATCACAATTTATCCTTTTCCCTTACCATCTGTACCAATGGTAAATCCGCGCCAGTTTAACACGACACTTTCAATCAATAACATAACCATTAAATTATAGGACTGGACTATACCAAAACATGGTCAGTAAATCATATTAAAATTTATCATTAATTCATCACACATAATCAATTTAAGTACTTTTCTTGTCCATAATATCATACAAATACAAGTAATTACAATTCCCGCACATGCAAAAATTCAGGAAATACAATGCACAAAGTAACAATCATTAAGTTATATTGTTTTGGAAAGTCAGGTTCATTACCTCTTATTCATATCATTAATGACCACAAACTGATCACCAAAGCATTCACATGACTCTTAAAGCCATATACCAATTGAAACTTTCCCGATTCTAATCTCTCCTTACTTAAGTCCCTACAGTTGTAACACTGGAATCTAGTTTACCTCGTCGAGAAACCAATAGGAATCTCGAGATACAATTGGACTCACCTCATATGACAAGAGACACGCCACACAAAAGGAGTGAAGAAGTGACACAAGTTTCTAAAATGATTTCTAGCGTGATGATCCAATATGGACTGTAATACCAAATTGTCATGATCCCATAACCCCAAACTTAACGTCCCATATGATCACACATGTGGGATCTGATACCAAATTGTCACGATCCAACCCACTTATCATACATGCACCTACTGTAAAACCTAGATTGGAGAACCATTAACCCCAAACATAATGTCTTACGTGATCACACATAGATCGATATATTAGTCCAACTCACCTTTCAAGTAACCTGGACCACTCAAGAGTTCATAAAATATCATTTGTAGTTTTGGCATGAAAATATGATCTACATAAGAACCATCCCGACATTTAAACACAAACCCAACCACTTATGGACCAACACGTGACAAATATAACACAACAATCAAACCTAGTTCTCTCATGAGACCCATGCATAAACTGATACTATATCGGTGTGGTATCCAAGTCAACCACTGTTAGTGCATACCAGGCGTGGTATTCGAGTCAACCATTAGTATTTTTTATTATTGTGGTACTCGAGTCAACCTTTAGTATTATATACTAGTGTGGTACCCGATCAAACTACCAATCAAAGCAACATGCACAATCAAAATCACAATGAACAATCACACTTGATGCCATGTCTAAATTAAACAAGTTCATTGCATGAGATTATAAACATGATGTCATTTCGCATTCACCTTTTTATCTCCTGAGAATGCATTACACAAACATTTCACATAGAACAATCAATATGAACACATATATACAGATATACACCTATACATAAATAGCCCAATATTGGACCCCATTATTACTACACATTCATCAACAGGAAAATATCTCCCTAGTCCATCAATTAATACTCTTCCCATTCATTCAGTTCCCCTTGATTATCACAAGTCCCAAAAATGGCTATAATTCAACAATTCCATAATACTTAACCTTAAAATCACCACCAAACCACCCCAAAAAGAAAATTCAAGGTTAACAATCAAGAACTAGAAAACCTAACCCTTATTCATTATCTTTCCCCACTTTGACAGTAATAACAATAACCTTTAGGCTTCCAGCATGCACAAAGCCTATGCATGAAACCTCTCGTCCATCTACAAGAATAATATGAAATAGAATACATGTCTAACTATTCAATCAAGTATATTGAGCCTACCTGAGCACCAAGAAACTCCTGAAGTCTTATTGCAAACTTTGACTCCTTTTGTGAGGCTTTTAGCTTGTTCTTGATCTAAAGTAATAATACAGTACCAAATCAATCACAAATGGCCTAAATATTCCTTATTATATTATAATCCAAAACTCTAGTCTAACCTCATGATTTCCCCACTATTAATTTATCAAGGATTATCAATCTTGTGATTACTCTAACGCATTATGATAAATAAAATCAAGAATTGCATCTTTTATGAACAACTGAGGTCTTACACCCTAAAATCCTCATAAACCTAGATTATCTTCACCTTAGAATGAATTCAAACCCTTCCATCGTGCCACAAATATTTTTGTAAGACCTAATAAGCAAACTACAAAAGTAGGGAATCATATTGCTCACCTTTACGAACATTCCTCATGAAAGCCTACTGAAATTTTTCCTAGGTCAGTCTTTTCTTCTCCAAAAACTTTCTTGGGTGACTATGGGTGATTTTAGCGGGTTTTGTATACTTACAATGTCTTATCGCACTATAGCGGTTAATCGGACCCCTCATCCCGCTATAGGAGCCCAAATCGATTATTTTTTTCTTTTTTTACTCATAAAGATAGAACAGATTATTAAAATAATCTTTTTGAAGCTTTTTTTAATCAAGGGTAAGCTATAGAAATAGTACAGTTTCTGTCTTCTAATTTAGTGTTTGCTGAAATCGAATATGTGTGATGTCTAGATAGAAGTACAGATCTACAATTTTACTTAGATTTCATACAATCTCACGGATTTTCCATCGACAACAATTCAAGTATGTGATATGATACAACAATAGAGATACTGAAGTTAAACTTACCAGATAAAACAAATAATGAGTTTTTTAGGCTCTTGATGGGTGTAGATCTAGATTTCCTTCAATCAACTCCTGTAAAAAATGATGAATTAGACTTTATAGCATTTAAACAAATATGGTGGAACTAATCAATCTTCTGAGATAGAACCCATTAAAGGATACATCCAAGAAAGGAAAACTAGTTATTGATGACAAAATTACCCGGCGGAGTTAATTTGACATGGTGAACAAGCATCAATTTTTCTTCAACAAGTCTATAGGCTAAGCTTTATTGGTTTGGTCGCATCGCTTCATCGTGGAAGCTTTAAATTCTCTGATTTCTCCGACAGCTTCTATGATGCTTTGATTGTCGAAGATTTCACTAGAAGCATCTAGTGCCTCTCTGACTTCAAATTAGGTTTGTGTTTCTTGTTTTGTTTCTCTCTTTGATTTTCTTACCTTTTTTTTTTTATCATTTTTGTTGGGCTTTGGCTTTTGGGCGATCCTTTGTATAGTTTTTTGTTTTGCTAATCAAATTTTGACTCAATGCGTATTTCAATAAAAAAAAAAGAGGTGCCACATGACCATATCATATAGGAAGTTGTCACAAACTTTAATGAAGTATTAGCTAATTGTCATGATGCCTCTTTGTCATCCCACATAGGCATAAAATCAAGACATAAGTGATATATTCTAAGGGGAAAGGAGCTATATTCTTGGAGAGGCTTTTGTAAGACCGTAGAGTACTAAAGAAGAATTCTTGGAAGGTTTTACAATTTTCTAGGCTTGTAGAGAATTCTAGAGGGACTAGATTGTAAATATATAATGACTTGTATAGTAACTTTTTGTTTATACTTTACCCCTTAGAAGAGTAATATAAATAGAAGGGATCTCGTTTGAAACTCAACCAAGCAAGTGCAAAGCATTCTCCAATCAATACAAAAAGTCTTATTACAAAATCTCTTGTTTCTTTCTTTATTGTCTTACTGATCTATGTTTGTAAAGACTTACTTGAGCTGATAAGATCATAAAAGATACATCACTAAGTCATCATGTGTCACACAGAGCGTTAGTCAAAGTTTGAGTCCTTGAAAAAGTGATAACAGAGCCAAATTGTTTCAAACGGAATGGCTAACGAGGGAAACATCAACGCTAATAGAACCACCAACATCAGGTCGGATGGTGAAAAGAAGCACCGAAAGGAAAGGAAGAACCTTAAGAGTAACGAGGAATTATTGCTCGACCCTCAATTAGTAAAGCTAGTAATAAGGAACGTGGTGAGGAGCCCATTGACGTCACGCCTGGAGTAGAGAGGATCGCGAGGGTTGACATGGTGAGGCATGTTGTGCAGATCTTAGGAAGGCACTTAAACAAGGTCGGGGGCAAGTTTAAAACTCTCGAGGACTTCACCCTCGAAGAAAATGACAACATCCATAAATAGTTAGAGGCACGTAAGGATGTAGTGTGTGAGATGAAGGAAATCATCACTTCATTGGAGTGTCGGCTCATGAAGGCAATAAGCACAATTGAAACAACGAAGGTTGAGATGGAAGCTCTCAAGGGAAGAATGGAAGCTTGAGGATCTTCAATACCCAATGGAGATAAGGAAGCCAAGATTTAGGATCCCAAATGAACAATGTTCAAAGGCATTTGTTACGCACATGAGGTAGACAATTTCCTGTGGAATTTGGAGAATTAATTTAAGTGAAACAATGTGAAGAGTGATAAGAGAAAGATCAACATTGCAGTGTTGTACCTGTCGGAGATGGCCATGTTGTGGTGGAGGCAAAATGAGTCAAAAATAGTGAAGGGGCTTTGCACCATCAACACATGGGAGAAATTCCGAGTGGATTTCAAGAGGGCTTTCTTTCCTAATAACATCATATATAGGGTGAAACGTAATCCATGAAGAAGATCACCACCCTCAGGCTCCAGATTCCAACCCTCATAGATGAAGATATGTTCTTCCACTTCATGGATGGGCTGAAAAATGGGCCATGAAGAAGTTAGAATGGTGACAGGTTAGGACTATTGATGAAGGTATCATGCAGGACGAAGATTTGACAGACTTTAGGCATGAAAAACCTTGACTGAGCCAGAAGAGAGGAGATGAGAGATTGTCATGACCAAGGGTGGAGAGATCGTGGCAAAGTCAAGCAGAAGTAGCTACATCCAGTGAATCATGACACTTATAAGTCTGATGGCAAGAAGTCTAGACGTCAAAGCGATACGGAGACGAAGGCAGACACTACAAAGAGAAATAGTTGCTACATATGCAGTGGGCTGCATGGCTATGAAAAATTCTCTGAACTGAAGAACTTGGTATCATATTATGGGAATGGAAGGAGAAAGATAGACAAGAGCCAGGACAAGGTTCAGATATGAAGTTGTTGGACTTGATTGGACTATGTAGAGCTATAGCAAAGCAATGAGAGAGGCTGAAAGAATACGATGCACAATATGTACACATCACAATCGATGGACTAACCACTCGTGCTATGATCGACACAGGTGCGGAGGCTAACATCATGACCAAGACTGCAGAAACAAAGTTAGGATTGAGTTACATTCCATGCAACACCTACCTCAAGACAGTCAACGCACCACCAACTCTCATGTGCGGAGTTGCTCATGGTGAAGACAAGACTTGATTTTCCATGTAGAAGTGATGCTCTATAGTCGTAGCAGCATCAACTGGGGAGAGTGTCATGAACCACCACTTTGTCATCCCACTTAGGAATAAAATTAAAGTATAAGTGAGCTAGCCTAATTGGGAAGGATCTAGAGTCTTGGAGAGGTTTGTGGAAGATTCTAGAATACACAAGAAGAATTCTTGGAAGTCTTTAAAATTCTCTAGGCTTGTAGAGAATTCTAGTAGCAGGACTATATTGCAAATATGTAGGGATTTGTATAATAATTTTTATTTACACTTTATCCGCTAGGAGAGTAGTACAAATAGAAGTCTCTCATTTGAAACAAAAGCAAGCAAGTGTGAAGCATTCTCCAAGCAATACAAAAAGGCTTCTTACAAATGCTCTTGTATCTTTCTTCATTCTCTTAGCGATCTAAGTTTGAAAAGGTTTACTTGAGCTTTAAAGATCGTGAAAGAGTCATGAGTAAGTTGTCAAGTGCTACACGGAGCGTTAGTTGATGTCTAAGTTTGTTACATAATGCTTAAAAAATTCCAAAATTTTAGTGATGTAAAGTTTTAAAAGGAAAACAATGGAGGCTTGTTTACACCTAATTTTGACCGTTCACACTCTAATTAATTTTTTACGTTTCTTCAATTTCAAACAACGTTGTAATAATTGTTTTACAAAATTAAAAATATTTTAAAAATCATTGTAAGGTAATTTTTCCATTTATTATAAAAAAAATATCTTTATATGCATATAATATATAGATTTCTATAATTTCTACTTTTATAAACATTTGGAAAATTCTTTTTATAAATGCCAAGACCCGAAATCACATGTTTATGGTGCTAACTATAAACCCTGTTGGTAGGCAAGCTGAACACATGATAACATACGATAAAAAGAATAAAGATGAGAAATCACCTCCATCATATACACATACAAAACGGAATAAAATATACAAAAAGACCCTAAAAGGGACTAAAGAATATGCAATGTATACAAGGAACCAAACCTCAAACCCAGTATTATAGGTACAAGAGCATCTAAAGACGGACGTAGAGTTATACAAAACCTAAATGTCTAACAAAATACAAAATATGTAGACAATAAATAGATAAGGAAAAGCAGCAAGCCTCCAGATGTGAAGGGCTCACAACAATTTGAACAACAAAAGGGTCTTGAATCAGTGAAGATAGTGGTGATGAATATTGCTAGGTTTTGCATCTAAAAAAGCGTAAAAGTGTAGTATGACACTACAACATTTTATGTCTACAATCACCCGAGAAAAGTGTGGCCTAAACTATGAAAAAGAATGGCCTTTCATAAAAGGCCACACTTTTTTACTTTAAGCCACACCTTTCCAGGGGTGGCCGAAAGAAGCGTAACATTAGAGTTTAGGTGACACATTTCAAATGTTGCTTTATCAGCTACGCTTAAAAGCATAGCTTAAAAGGGAAAAAGGCTACGCTTTGTAGTACGTCATATAGCAACATTTCTATCTCATACAACTACACTTTCAAGCGTGGCCTTTGCTTCCTTATAGCCCATGATTTTAAAGTGTTTTCTCTTCTATCTTATGTATGACAGCACTCTGAAGTGTAGTCTTTGCCTATGTGCATACCACAATTTACATGGAATATGCTACACAATTGACAGTCCTATGGCTACACTTTTAAGTGTGGTAATATTATTTTGGCTACAAAATATTTATATTCCACAATTTTTAATTAAAAAACAACAATATTATTTTGCAATAAATAATCTCAAGCATTAAATTAGCTAATAAGTAATTCAAATATAAAGATTTGCAATAAAATTCTAAAGATAATATGTCTTATGTACATACACATACTTATGAAGCAATATTCTAAATATGTGTACAGTAGTTCAAAAACTCTTACAATAGTTCAATATATTCTAGCAATGAATATATTTCACAAAATCAAATATAATGTATTCAAACTTGTAACACCTCGAAAATCAGACTTAGAAGTTGCAGCAGAAAAACACCAGAAAATAGTGGACCACGACAAGTTTCACAGACCGTGAAAGGAACCACGGTCTGCTGACCTACCCATGATTCACACCCCAGAGGTGGTGGACCACAGAGCCCTTCACGGGGAGTGGACCACCTCATGATCCGTGGGAAGGCTCATGGGGGTGAGGTTGAACCTTCCAAGCTCTGGCGTCAGACCATGGAGCCTTTCACGGGCTGTGGTCATGATGACGGGCCATGGGAGGGTCTGTGGACTTGAGCAACCAGACACAAGTGAAGAAACATGGTAACCTTTACGGTCTGTGGTCCTTCACACGGACCGTGGTAGGGCTCGTGGTTGGACCACCAAGAACCAGCAGCCACTGGAAAAAGGACTACGACCCACTTGATGGTCCTTGGTCCCTTTGACAATCCGTCATAGGGCATGTGGTGAGCCCCGCCATATTTTAAGTCAGGAGTTGTTTGGTCTTTTTCCCTATGCGTTGGACACCTAAACTATGTCGTTTAACCCCTAAACTACGTAGTTTTGGTCAGTTTAAGCCTATTAACTTAATCAGAACCTACCCTAATTGATCTTTCACCAAAAAATCATCAATATTAGAGTAAAATAAGAGAGAAAAGTCGAGCATCCCTCTCTAGGAACACAACAAGTTTCCTTCAGTTCCAGCCCCGAAATAAAAAGATTTCTCTGTGAAATTCGTCACCAGGTATGTGGGATTTCACTAGTGGGTTCCTTTCATCCATTAGGTCCCTAGATTCAGTTAGAATCTTGACTCCCTATGTATTGTTTAGATTTAGGGTTTCTAGAACTTTAGATAAATTGTTGCGATCTAGTAGTTATGGTACTCCAAATCATATTATCATGTTTTCGTGACATTGTGCTTAGCTTTTTGCATGAAACTCATAACCTTAGTGGTGTAGATTCATTTAGTTCATGAATTATACTAGCTAGGTTAGATACACATATATACAAGCCTCAAATTTCGAATGTTTCATTACCAGTACTAAAATATTGCATTCTCAATTAGTATGTCAGAATATTAAGCTATCTAGTATAATTCAGTTATGTTGTTTATTCAGATTTCTAGTTGGGAGTAGGCTTAGACTGAGTGGACTAGGGTTCAGCATACCCGTATAGTCCCAGAACTACGTGCCCCATAGGTAAATAAGTCCTCTCTGTGGGGATTATATTTAGTGATCTTGCAAGTCATACCTTTGTACCTTGGCAAGGTATATTGGGTTCTTTCGAAGGGCCGTATACATCAGAATCCATGTTTAGCTCACGTGGTTTTATATAGGTTATTAGTAGCTCCCACAGTCAGACTTTAACGCATTGGACCAGGTTTTCAGTTACATTTTAGTATTCGGTCTTGGCATGATATGTACTTGGTCATTGAATTCATTTCAGTTCATTCACAGTATGTTTTCAGCATTTTTTCCGGTATGTCTAGATTATATTATTGCTTAGTATGTTTTGTTCAGCTTTATCCTATCCTACATGCTTAGTACATTCCATGTAGTGACGCATACTTCGCGCTACCTCATTTGATGATGTAAATTCATGTACTCAGCATCCAGGTCACGCATAGATCGACTCCTGATCTTCATTTTCAACAACTTCAGTGGTGAGTCCTCACATTTCGAGGACTATAGACATGTTTCTATATTTGGTGTTTTCATTTCAGATTTCAGTATTTTCTAGAGTTAGTTGGGGGCATTTCCAGTAGCTTTAGTCAGTAGAGGCTTCTTTTCAGACATAGTTTAGTTTCAGCTTTAGAATTGAGTTTAATATTTCATCTGTATTGAACTCATAATTATTTTATTTATTTAGAACAACTTTGGGTATTCCCCACTATTAAGTTTTATAATGATTTAGCTTTCGCATTAGTTTTAATTGTTATAGAATATTTGGTTTGCTTATGATATGTCTGTTCAGGGTTAACTTGGGATCACTCGTGATCCTAGGTCCCGTGTTAGTTTAGGGGGTAGCCTCGAGGAGTAACAAACTTGGTATTAGAGCCTTAGGTTCAAGAGTCCTAGGATGTCTGAAAGACACACAAAGTAGAGTCATTTTCATGGGTGTGAAGTGCACCACATCTAATGAGAGTGAGGATATGAAGTGTTTTAGGAAAAACTTCACTTACTTGCTATTCTTATCATGTGTGGGTATGATCTCCTCTGTAACTCGCCGTTATACGTTTCAAATCATGCCTCCACATAGAGCTAATGCATGGAACATTAACGCAGCTCCTCTGGTCCCAGTTCATGATGTTTCGAATGTAGAGTTTCGGAATGCAATTTAGCTTTTGGCTCGGAGCGTAGCTAACCAGAAAAATCAGTAGGTCCTAATTCCTACCAATGCTAGTAACTAGTCACATATTTTCTGGTATGTGGACAATATGCCCAATTTGCATAAAAAAATGTTGTGATCTTTCCATTAGAATTACTGGACAGTAATAGACCTTGACCAGGCTATTTTTTTAAGATACTCGATGACCCTCAATGCAGCATCCATATACTACCTTTTAGGTTGTTGGAGGAATTGACAGAGACTTTAAGCACTATAAGAAATATTTGGTCTTGTAATGTTAAGATAAAGCAGTTTCCCAATATTTTTTTGATGCATAATTTCATATACAAAAGGATTTTCCGGTATACCTTGCTTGACATGTTCATCATACTATCTTGAGGTAACCTTAACATTAGATGCAGAGAATCCAACTTTTGCTACAAGTTCCAAAGTGTATTTCCTTTTTTCGACCTTGTGAACTAAATTCCCAAAAAATACTTAATCTCTCCCAAGTCTTTTATCTTAAAAATACTTTGTAATGCTTTGTTTTTACCTTCAACAAGCTTTAAGCTACTACATATGATAAGCATATCATCAACATATACAAGTATAATAGTTATCCCTTCACTATTTCTCCTAATAAACAACGAATAGTCATGTTGACTTTGTTGAAAGTTGAGATTGATAAGGGCTGCAGTGAGCTTGTGATTTTACTGTCTTGGGGCCTGTTTTAACCCATAGAGGGATTTGATTAGTCTACATACCTTATCCCCCTTGACTGGAAAACCCCTGCGGCATAGTTATAAAATCTCATCCTCCTAATTACCTTACAAATATGCATTAAACACATCCATTTGATGAATATGCCAGCTTCCTGCTACCATAATGGATAGTATAGTTCTAATTGTTACCATTTTCACTAAAGGAGAGAGTGTTTCTTTGTAATCTATTCCCTCCTTTTGACTGTACCCTTTTGCTACAAGTCTTGCCTTAAATCTTTCCACTTACCCTGTAGATTTATACTTAAATCTTGTATATTCACCCGCAGCCTATAGCCTTCTTTCCGGATGGTAAGTCTGTAACACTACAACTCTTATTATCCTCCAATGCTTGTATCTCAAATTTCGTTGCCTCTACCCACCTTTGATCTTTTATGGCTTCAGAATATGTGGTAGGATTTTGCAGACCATAGATAGCAACTAAATAAGATTGATAAGCAGGAGATAAATGATCATATATAAGGAACCTTTTTATTAATATTAAGTGAAACAAAATCTTTATCTCAACATACTTCATTGGATGGTGATTGGACTGTATAAGTATTAGATGTACATTGTTCCAGTATGTTACATTACTAAATAATTCATTGAGTCGATATCAATAAATTATATATTTGGATGGATCATACAGTAGACTTTTGTATACTACATTACAAGATAAGACAGGAAATCAATGTCAATATATTTTATTTTGAGTAGATCATGCAGGGGATTCAATTTATTCCATTACTAGATGAATCATGGAGTTAATGTTAATATATTTTATGCTTAGATTGATTTATTTGTAGTTTAAATGTGATTTCATTTAGTGGTTGTGGATGAATTTAATGAATTTGCAGTTGCTAATACAAGTTTATTTATGTATTTTAGGCTTGCTTGAGAGAGAGGTCGTAAAACTAAGACCACTAGATTGATGGCTAGTGTTAGTGGATCGACATGAGGTTTAGCTCGAGAGAGTGAACCCTAGTCCCATGTCCACACACTCAGCTCATGAGAGTGACTGGGTTAAGGTGTAGGCTGGTCTTCATGTGGCAAGTGGGTGTCCGAAAGGAACATATTTGAAATGGGGTAAGTTGCTCGAGAGATAGCTTATCCCTCTTAAAGCTTAGCCTGGTCACAAATATTCTACGAATCTTCTATCGAAAGCATGTACCCAATAATCTAGCTTAACCCCTATTCATATCACATCCCAAGGATCCCCTCTCATTACTTAGAAACCCTTGTTATTTTGCTATTTTTGCCTTACTGGTGACAAAACCCCCTATTGTTAATTGACACTCTTGTGCCTCCCTTTAATTTACTATGTTTGTAATCGTCAATGTCTTTGTCTACGACTAGTTAGAACTAAATTTTATTTTTTTATTAATTCTCAAAACCACTCTCTTGGGATGATCCCAACCCTTAGTTGGGTTACTATACTATTGCATGATCGTAGGCAATTGCATCGGAAGTTGTGTCCTTGATTACGCAAACATCATCCAAAACTCAACAAATTTTGACTCATATCAGGCGTGTACAAAACTTCAGGAATAGTTTTGATACCTGATATTGTTGACATAGACATTGTACCCCTAGCTTTGACTTTTATTACCTCATTGTTTCCCACTTTTACTTTAGATTTGTAAGTATCATCAAGGAATTTGAACATTTCAGCATCATTGCACAAGTGATGTGTGCAACCACTATCAAGAAGACATGAATCAAAGGATTTATTAATTGAAAAGTATGAGACTGCAAAGAATTGCTAGCCATCTGCATCTGCAGCTTTTGCTACTTGTGCTTTTAAAGCTTCAGAGGCCTTTGCTCTTGAGTTGCATACCTTGGATATGCACCATGTCTGCTTGCAGTTGCCACATATTGGATCAATTCTCCACCAACAGTACTTCTCCAGATGTGTAGTTCTTTTGCAATGTTTGCACGGAGGGAACTTCTTCTTCACATCACCACTATTGTTTCCTCCATCATGCTTGCCCTTATTCTTTTGGTTGAAATTTTGCTTTTCTTTACTGGAAATTTTCTTTTGTATAGAGAAAGCTCCTTCAGTGAACTTGTCCTGTCTCATAGTCCTTCTTCCCTCTTGTGCTTGAAGAACACTCATTAGTTCACCTAATGAAACTTTACCCTGGTCTTTGGATTCTTCAAGAGAGGAAATCTTAGATTCAAACCTCTCATCTCCATGATTTATTTTTCTGTAAATTCTTTACCAAGAAGTCTAATGCTATTAACAATTAAGGAGATTTGATCAGCTTACTTACTAGCTGTTTCACCTTCCTGCATATTCAAGGACTCAAATTCCCTTTTAGGTTCAACACTTGCATTTGATGTTCTCTAACGTTGTCTTGATATTCTTTTTCAACCTACCCCAAGCCTCTTTTGTTGTTTTACAAGTCATGATTCTATAAAACACAGAATCTGCCACAGTATTCTACATAAGCTACTTGGCTTTAGATTCATTTACCTTCTCTTCGTTTTTAGATTTGATTTGAGCCAAGGTAGGATTTGAGTAGTAAGTGGTTTATCTTCTTTTACTGTTTCCAAAAGTTCATAGGCTTCTAGAAAATCTTGCATCTTCACAGACCAGATTTGGTAATTTTCATCAGTGAAAGTGAATGGTGGATTTAAAGGTAGGTTGTTGGATGTCATTTTGTGTTGTAGGTTAAAAAATTTTGGTCATGTAAGATCAACTTGAGGTTCTGATGCAACTGTTAAAACACAAACACTCGAGCAACTAATTTGAAGAATAAAAATAGAGTGAACTTATGAAATTTCAACAATGTATTAATTTGCAGAAGATCTGAATTTATCCAAGGAAAAACCTAACCATTTCCTATCTAGTAACCAATTACAAAGTGGATGTTAAAACTGAATAAGTACATGTGCCACTAACAGTCATAAAAGGGGCCACTAACTTCAAAAAGTTAAGCAACTAAAGTTGACTAAGTCTAGATAGAAAATAGGAAGCACTAAACTGAAATAAGTAAAAAACAGTAAAAATAATAAGCTGAAAAAAATGCCAATTGTCTAATAGCAAGAACATGTTCCCCGACTTTATCTCCCTCTAGGTATTTGTCACAGTCCAAAAATAGAGGTCATAATATGACACATATTTCGATTCCACCAAAAGGTATAACAATACTTTATCCAAATTATTATTTATTTAAAGAAAAAATACAAAACATAAGTAATTAAGGAGTGGAAATTGAGTATCAAATTCA
Organism: Solanum stenotomum; assembly: GCF_019186545.1. Lineage (NCBI taxonomy): Eukaryota > Viridiplantae > Streptophyta > Magnoliopsida > Solanales > Solanaceae > Solanum > Solanum stenotomum. The sequence goes on from NC_064284.1 coordinate 30,921,984, forward strand.
AACTTTCAAAAATCAAAATAGAATGCATAAATAATAGAGTCTACAACACCAAAATCTAGAGACATGAGTCAAGCTTCTAAAATAACATGGATAATTTCTCCCTCTCTTTTACATTATGAATCATTTTTTCTACTCATAGTGAGATAAAATTAGCTAATTCAAATGAGGCAAGGATACTAAAGATAAGTGTATGAGTCATGCTTCGATAAAATTACTACATAAGAAGGTAAATACTAAGCATTGAACACAATGATTTTTCACATAAAACATGTGATTTATATGAAACATAAATAAAAACATAAGGGAATAAATTAAATGAGAGAGTGAGGATAAAAAAGTTTCTTTTTGATTCTTGAAGCAACCAAATAGAGAAATCAAACCAAAACTAATTGTTGCAATTGTCTTCTACAACTACATGACCTAAATTCAATCTAAAAGATGACGGAGGGCAGAATAATGTTGAGGACGTGCACACCACAATAAGTAGCTATAGTTTAGCCATTTTTTGTTTCCTAGTTTGTTTAAAACTCTGTTAGTTACTGTTCAGTATTAGTTCCTCAATTTCAGTAAAAAATAACTTAGTTTTAACATATTTTTTAGCATTACTTTACATCATCTTAGTTAAGATGTGATGTATTTATTCAGTCTCATTTAACAATAGAAATGACTTTTCCTTTTTCTTCTTCAATCAGTTCTTATTCTCCTCTATTAAACACAAATATTGGTATCAGAGCCCTTTAGTTCTTAAGGGACTTCTAAGAATTTGTGAGTTGTATTGAGTAAAACCCAAACCTAATTAAACCATTCCATAAAACTTGCTTTGCTCTGCCAGTTTTTGATGAAGAAAACTAACCGATTTGGGTTGTTAGGATAGAAGCCTACATTGATATATGTTATCTCTGGGAAGCAGTAGAGGAGGATTATGAAGTTTCTCTTTTACCATGCAATCCTACAATGGCTCAGATTAAAACTCATAAATAGAATAAGGCCAGGTAGTTGAAGGTGAAGGCATGTCTCTATGTTGTAGTATCTCCTACTATTTTTCTAGAATCATGACTCTTAAATCAGCTAAGAAAATACAGAACTTTCTGGAAAAACAATATTATGGAGATGAACGAATTCGAGACATGAAGGTCTTAAACCTGGTGAGGGAATTTGAAATGCAAAAAATGAAGGCATCTGATACAATTAAAGAGTACTCAGATAAACTTATTAGTTTTGCTAATATAGTAAAGTTACTTGGTGTCGAAATTTCCGATACAAGGATTGTGCAGAAAATCCTTGTTACTTTACTTGAAAAGTTTGAAGCAACAATTTCTTCACTGGAAAATACAAAAGATTTGTCAAACATTACTTTGGCAGAACTTTTAAACTTCTTGCAAGCACATGAACAAAGAAAAATGACAAGGAACGAAGAAACTGTTGAAAGAGCTTTGCAAGCAAGGCATCAATTCAATGTCGAAGACAAAGGTAGGAAGCAGAAGTTAAGAATAGCTACGCTACATAAATAGAAGGTTTTGCAACTGATAGCAATTCTAGCAGCGACAACAAAAGTGGAAAATATCCACCATGTCAGCATTGTGGGAAGAGAAATCATCCACACTTCAAATGTTGGAAAAAACATGATATGAGATGCATAATGTATCTTAAACTTGGTCATTCTGAGATAATTTGCAAAGAAAAAGGACCATTACAATTAAATGGAGCTCAAATTGCAGCCGAACAAGAAAAAGATCAATTGTTTGTGGCTATTTCTTTTGCAAGTAGAAGTTCAAGCGAAAGTTGGTTAATTGATAGCGGTTGTACAAATCATATGACTCAGGAGGAGGAGATTTTTAGAGAGTTAGAAAGATCTGCAATCTCTAAAGTAGTAATTGTTAATAGGGATCATCTTCTAGCCAAAGGGAAAGGCACAATAGCTATTGAAAGCTACTCAAGTACGAAGTTAATGTAATATTTACATTTTTTCCTGAACTTGATCAAAATTTGTTCAATGTAGGGCAACTTTTGGAAACTGGTTTCAATCTCAAATTTGAGGATAAGAAGTGTGTAATCTTTGATCCAAAGGGCTAACAAATATGTCAAGTTAGAATGTGAGGAAAGAGTTTTTCCTTTGATCCAATGGAGGAAAAGTTGGCTGCATATCTAGCCAAGAGATGACAACAAATATATGGCACAAAAGACTCAGACATTTTCATCACAGGGCACTCTTGCACATGTTGAAGAAAGATGTGGTTTCAAGGACTTTCATTTATGGAGGATGAACATGCAACTTGCAACACATGTCATTTGGGAAACCAAAGTAGGATGCCTTTTGCCAAGGCAGCCCGGAGAGCATCAGTTAAGCTTCAATTAGTCCATACTGATTTGTATGGACCACATAGGACTACTTCTCTTAACGGAAGTAAATATTTTATAGCATTCATTAATGATATGACACAAATGCGTTGGATTTATATTCTCATGTTCAAATCTGAAGTACCTGAAGTGTTCTGGAAATTCAAACTTTGGTACAAAATCAAAGTGGTTGCAGGATTCAAATGCTTAGATCAGATAATGGTACGGAGTACATATCTGATCGATTTAAAAAGTTTTATGAAAATGCAGACATTGAGCATCAACTCATTGTTTGATATACTCCGTAATAAAATGGTGTCCGTGAAAGGAAGAACAGATCAATAATGGAGATGTCGAGATGCTTGTTATGTGAGAAGGACCTACCGAAAAAGTTATGGATAGAAGCAACTAACACTGTTGTTTTTTTTTTTTTGCTAAATTGGTTGCCTACAAAAGTCGTGAAGGAATAGACACCTTTTGAGGCATGGCATGGGTATAATCCATCCTTACAAAACTTTAAAATCTTTGGTTGTTTGTGCTTCTCACATACTCCACTGGTTAAGAGGGACAAGTTAGATAAGAAAGTTGAACTTGTAGTCTTTATTGGTTATAGTACAATCTCCAAAGTTTATAGATTTTTTCAGCCTCGTACAGAAAAAATTATGGTAATCAGAGATGTATTTGTTATGGAGAATAAGTAATGGGACTAGGAAGAAGTTAACCAGAAGCAGATCACAAGAAACCTAATAGATTCAGATGAGAACATTGATGATCAATATGTGAAAAGGACCAGGTCGCACTCTGACATATACCAGAGATGCAATGTGGCCATTTTGGAGCCTTCTAGATTTTAAGAAGTCATTTCCGATCCCAAGTGGAAAGTTGCAATAGAAGAGGAGCTTGCAATTATTGAGAAGAGCGAGACCTGGCAGCTTCTGGAAAAATCATAACATAGGAAGATCATTTGTGTGAAGTGGGTTTATCACACGAAATTGAATGTTGATGGATCTGTCAACAAGCTCAAAGCAAGACTTGTTGTGAAAAGTTACTCACAATTTTTTGGAGTTGATTATTCAGAAACCTTTTCTCCAGTTGCTAGGCGTGATACTATAAGATTGTTACTAGCTTTTGCTGCTCAAAAAGGTTGGAAAATCTTTCAATTAGATGTCAAGTCTGCTTTTTTAAAAAATGGTTTTCTACATGAGCAAATTTATGTGGAGCAACCTTAATATTTTTCTATAAAGGGACATGACGACAAAATGTATCTATTCAAGAAAGCCATTTATGGTTTAAAACAAGCTCCAAGGGCTTGATATAGTCGAATTGATGATCACTTGCAAGGCTTTGGTTTTAACAAAAGCCTAAGTGAATCAACTCTATTTATTGAAAGAAGAGATTCTAATATTATGGTTATATCAGTTTATGTTGATGATCTTCTTGTATTAGGCAACAACCTTGAAATGAAAGATGAATTCAAGGTAGAGATGATGAAAGTGTTCGAAATGACAAACTAGGGAGAAATGTCTTACTTTCTTGGAATGGGGATTTGTCAAACCCACAATGAAGTGTTCATTTGTAAAAAGAAATATGCAAGGGATACAATGAAGATGTTCAAAATGAAAGATTTCAAACCTATGAACACTCTAATGAATCAGAAAGAAAAGCTGATTAAAGATGATGGTAGTGACAAGATTGACGAGGCAAGTTATAGAAGTATGGTTGGATGTCTCATGTATCTCATTACCACGAGACCCGATATTCTGCAAGCAATAAGTGTCTTATCTAGATTTTTGAATTGTGCAAGTGAAATTCACATGAAAGCAGCCAAAAGAGTGATAAGAAATGTCAAAGGAACTTTGGAATATGGTGTTAGGTTCGGGAAAAGTTACAATTTGAACTTGCAAGGGTATTTTGATAATGATTGGGCTGGGTCAGATCATGACATCATAAGCACTTCAAGTGATTGTTTTATTCATGGTTCAGGATGTTTTTCATGATTCTAAAATTAGCAATATATTGTGGCACAGTCAAGGGAACTTTGGACAATGGTGTTAGGTTTAGGAAAAGTCAGAACTTCAACTTGCAAGGGTATTATGATAGTGATTGGGTTGGGTCAAATGATGATATGAAAAGCACTTCGGGTAATTGTTTTAGGCTTGGTTCGGGATGATTTTCATGGTGCTAAAAAAGAAGCAAGGTATCATGGCACAAACAACAACAGAAGCTGAATTTAAAACTGTAATAGCAGTTGTTAATCAAGCTCTTTGACTAAGGAAGATTATGTTAGCTCTTGATCCGGAGAAACAAGAAAGCACGAAAGTGTTTGTGGAGTATCAGACAGCCATGGAAATTTCTTATAATCTAGCTTTTCATGGAAAAACAAAACATTTGAATATCAAATTGTAGTATCTCAAGGAAGTGCAAGCAGATAGAGAGGTAAAATTGGTTTATTGCAAGTTGGAAGTTTAAAATACTGATGTTCACTAAGCCATTTCATGTTAATATGATTGAATTCCTTAGAATGAATGTTGGTGTCACGCCCCGAACTTACACCCTGGACATGGCCGGCACTTGAGAACTATCGCTGGTCCAAAAGCGAACCTTTGGTTTGCCTGACTAGTTAGCGAAAGACTTAAGAAAAATGGGGACTCCAACTACCAACAATTAACTCAAAGCATCTCAATAATAACCCAACTCAGTAAATGTCTGAAATACTTAATTAACCATAACTAAGAGACTCAAAGTCTCAAAACATCAACATAGGAAATAGGGAGAGACTCCTAAACTTCTAACTATATAGGAAGTCTCTAAATACTATGAAAGCTATCGGGACAGGATCCTTGACAACTCAACAAAATAATAATGATAGCGTGAAGTCCTCCTGAAAGTAAGGAGGCTTACCAAAACTAGCTGGAATACAAATCGTATAAACGGAGCACCTGTTGATGACCCTGATCAGCTGTATTTGCATCATAAATTGATGCACGTCAAATGACATTAGTAAATTGAATGTACGAGCATATAAGGGGAAAACTGAAACAAATATAACTGAACTAATCACATGGCAAGACAATACTCACCTTAAACACAACTACAATATGAAAGAAATAATAATAAATGCAATTTTTAAAGCTTTTAGAACAGAAGATATAAACTCAAATGTATAAAAATACAATAACATACTCTTTATTCTTATTTGGGATATTCTCTAACCGACAACCATCACTATGAGCTATGTGATGATATAGCGTCTCGCCCACGCTGCCAGAACTGTCCTATACCTTGCCGTAGTATAGGACACCTCAACTAAGTGGATCCACTAAGCTATGCTTAAAAGGAATAAGGAGTTGTCTAAAAAGTACGGTCCCTTACCCATGTTGGGGAAATGGTTTATGAAGAATGTGAGTTGTCTGAACTCATGCCCATATCAGTGCTCAGTGCTACTCCCAATAATATATAACTCGTGCTCAAATGTATAAAACATAACTCTTTCTCAATTGGAGGTAGTTACTCAAAAGATCCTCTTAAAAGAGGTAATACTCTGAAACTTCTCTAAACTCATTTAGAAATTGATGTTTCTCTCTTTTAAAGGTAAAAGTGTTACACTTGGGAATACTTAGTTCCCGTATACTTATTTAGAAATATTAAATATAACTCCTCTCATTCTCATACTCATTTACTAAAGATTTAGTTCAAAACTATAGTTAATTGCACAGGAGTTCTCAAATTTGACTTAAAAGAACCTCTTAAACTTTCCTTTTAACTTTACTTAAATTTTGAACTGTAAATTAAATTAAGAGATGTGATCAGGATATTCAGGATCTCTCAAGGATTAATAAAGACATTAAGAGTCAATATCAAGAAGAGAGTGAATACATGATTTGAAAGAACACATTACAGGACGAAGAATGGAGAAGAAAAGGGTCAGGTGACCCTGGCCAAGTAGTGGCGTGTCGTGCCAGCCTCAACAATCCTGGGGCTGCTTTGGGGCACAATGTAGGCACAGGTCGCCAACCCCAAAGTTGAAGTGCCAAGTTCCTGATGCTTTAGGGGGGCTGTGTCCCACCACGAAACCAAATTGTTGATGAATTTTCTTGTTCAATTTTGGGTCCTAACTCATCTAGAATCAATTGTTTTCTTCCAACTTCAAATTGATTGATAAACCCAACACAAATTCATTGAAATACCACCCAAATTCTATCAAGAAACACCACTTATTTGCAAGACCCTTACCTCAAGAACACAAAACCTCGAATGTTAAAGAATGAGGCTAAAATTTAAGAACTACTCAAGAATCTTTCCATAAACGATGTCATGGACGAATTAATGGAATAATTACATGTTTGGCATGAGGACGAACAAGTCCATTACTATGGAAAACCTCACATACTGGAAACAAATGATTGTTTTTGGCGAAATTCCTCAACCCTTGAATGAACACTTGAAAACCCTCTTTACCTCTTCTTGAAACTTCACCCTAAAATTTTAAGTATTTAGGAATGTGAAAAATAACTTAGCGTCTGATTAGACCCCTAAATTGGGTGAGAAAAGCATGTTCAAGGCTAGTGGGGTAAGGAAAATACCAAAATTCCCATTTCTCAAATGGATGAAATGCCTTAACTAGAAAGGCTTCACTTAAACAACCATAACATTTAGCTCGAAGCTCGAAATTTATCAAACTTGGTGGTGTTGGAAAGAAGACCCAAAGACCTTTCATTTGATATGTGATGGGCCACCTAACTCTTTATGTGCTAAAAAATATAGTCATTTGAAGTTGGTCCAAAACTAAAACTGATGGAAATGTGAGTCTTCAAACTAAAGTCTTTGAGTTCTCTTTTCAAAGCCACCAAATTTGCTAAATTTGAAGGGGCGAGTAAAAAGTTATGATTATTTAGGTGAAGCCTATCCAGTTGAGGCTTTTCATCCGTTTGGGAAAGGGGTACTTTGGTCTTTTCCTTACCCCACACGACTTGACCACGTTTTTCCTCACCCAAGTTAAGGGTCTAATCAGATGCTAAGTTATTTTTCACATTACAAAACACTTAGAATTTTATGGCTAGGTTTCAAGAAGATGTAAAGAGGGTTTTCAAGCGTTCAATCAAAGTTTAAGGAATTTCGCCAAGAAAAAGGGTTCTTTCGAGGTATGTAGGCTTCTCATAGTGTTGAGTTTGTTCACCCTGACGCCAATCATGTAATTTCATTCATCAATTCATCCATGAGATTGTTTATAATGAGATTCTTAAAGAAGTTCTTGAGTTTTAGCCCCATTCTTTAACAATGGAGGTTTTGAGGTGAGGATTTTGCGAATGAGTGATGCTTCTTGATAGATTTTGTGTGGGATTTCATTGAATTTGTATTGGGTTTATTAATCAAAGAGAGTTTGGAGGAAATCATTCGATTCTAGATGAGTTAGGACCTAAAATTTGACAAAAAAATTCGTCGGGTTTCTAGGTAGAGGGGTGGAGCGTCGCTCCAGCCATAGCGCCAAAACTACTGGCCAATAGTTTGAGTTCTGGTGCGCTGCGCCAGCAGTGCACCCCAAACACTGCTCGGTAATTTGGGGGATGACGCCCTGTGCCACTCAGTGCACCAGGGTCGCCAGGTCCTTACTCTTCCGTCCTTCTTTCCGTATATGTTTATTCAAATAATGTGTACATTCACTTCTTAATATGAACTCTTAAAGTCTTCTGTAATTCTTGAGAGATCTTACATGTCATAATCACATGTCTTAATGCACATTTCGAATTAAACTAAAGTTAAGAGGAAACTCAAGAGGTCCATTTGAGTCACTTTGCGAATTAGTTAAATTGATTATAGTTTTGAACTAAATCTTTAGTAAATGAGTATGAGAATGAGAAGGGTTTTCTTTCATGTTTCAAAATGAGTATAAGGGAACTAAGTATTCCCAAAATATAATACTTTTACATTTAAAAGAGAGAAAACATCGATTTCTAAATGAGCTACGAGTTCGGAGAAGTTTCAGAGTATTACCTCTTTTAAGAGAGTCTTTTGAATAATTACCTCCAATTGAAAAAGAGTAATGTTTTAAACATTTGAGCATGAGTTATATATTTTTGGGAGTAGTGTTGAGCACCATATAGGGATGAGTTCAGACAACTCATAATCCTCATAAATCATGTATGCCAACAAAGGTAAAGGATCATACTTTTTAGATGATACCTTAGCTTTTAAGAATAGCTTAGTGGATGGATCCACTTAGTTGAGGTATTCTACACCCCAGCAAAGTATAGGACAATTCTAGTAGCATGGGCAAGACGTTGTATCATAACATAGCTCATAGCGATGGTTCTCGCTTTACAGAAACTCACAAATAAGAGTAAAGAGTATGTTATTGTATTTTTATACATTTGAGTTCATATCTACTATTTTAAAAGCTTTAAATATTGCATTTCCTACTATTGCTTTCATATTGGAGTTGACTCTGAGGTGAGTATTGTCTTCCTACGTAATCGGTTCAGTTAACTATTACTTTTAGTTTTCCCCTTACATGCTTGTACATTCAATGCACTGATGTCATTCGACTTACATCTTTTTATGATGCAGATACAGGTGTTCAAGGTCATCAACAAGCGCTTCGTTGATACCTTTCTATTCCAGTTCGCTTTGGTGAGCCTCCTTGCTTTCTGGTAGGTTCCACATTTCTATTTCAGTTTTGTTATGATGTTGTCGATCTTGTCCCGACATCTATCATAGTATTTAGAAGCTGACTAGTTGATGAGTCTTTCACTATTTCCTTTGTGATGTTTTGAAACTTTGGGTTGCTTTGAGTATTTCAAGACATACTTTGGGTTAAGTTGTTGTTGATACCTTATGAGTTAAATCTTTATAATTGAAGTTCTTCTTTTGTTGAGTAAGTCTTCCACTGAGTAGTGAGCCAGGCCAAGGGTTGGCTAGGGTTCGCTTAGGGACCAGCGATGGTTCTCAAGGGCTAGCTACATCCAGGGTGTAGGCTCGGGGCGTGTCAAATACTATGAGAAACATCACATACCATGGTAAGAATGATTGTTCTTGGCGAAATTTCTCAACCATTGAATGAACGGTTAGACCCATCTTTTCCTCCTCTTGAAACTTCGCCCTAAAATTCTAAAGGTTTAGGAATGTGAAAAAATAACTTAGAGTCTGATTAGACCCCTAAATTGGGTGAGAAAATGTGGTCAAGCCTAGTGGGGTAAGGAAAAGACCAAAATACCCCTTTCTTAAACGGATGAAATGTCTTAACTAGAGAGGCTTCACTCAAATAGTCATAACTTTTTATACGTAGCTCGAAATTTAGTAAACATGGTGGCATTGGAAAGAGGACTCAAAGGCCTTCAATTTTATAGGTCATGGTTCACCTAAATCTTTATGTTCTAAAAGATACGATTGTTTGAATTTGACCAAAAACTAAAATTGATGGAAGTTTGTGGTGTTACGCTTGGACTATGCAGTTCTTGAGCCATGAGGAGTGTGACATTTGTCTTCTAGAATTACATGACCTAAATTCAAGCTAGAAGATGACATAGGGAATAAGAATATTTAGGAAGTGCACACCAGAATAAATCTCTATATTTTAGTTATTTTGTGTTTCCTAGTTTGTTTAAAACTCTATTAGTTATTGTTAAGTATTAGTTCCTCAATTTCAGCAAACAATAACTTTATTTTATCTATTTTCTATTTCCTTGTTTGTTTAAAACTCTGTTAGTTACTATAAGTATTAGTTCCTCAATTTCAGCAAACAACATCCTCAATTTCAGCAAACAACAACTTAATTTTAGCATATTTTTTTGCATTACTTTAAATCATCTTAGTTAAGTTGCGATGTATTTATTCAGTCTCATATATCAATAGAAATCACTTTTCCCTTTTCTTCTTCAATCAATTCTTATTCTCCTCTGTTAAACACTAAAGTTACATAAATCTTAACATATTTCAAGTCTCAAAACAATGTTTAAGACGAAAAGACAAAGTAGAATACTAAATTATTACATGATCTTAGGAGCTAGAATTTTTGTTTAAGCTCGTCTGCTTAAGTAAAGAAAAATTACTTTGAACACACAGATTATTCAGAAAACCATAAACAATTCCACCTCTGAGCTTCAACTAAAAAATAACAGAGAAAAGAGAAATGCTTAGAATTTAATAATTTTCACAACTATTTGTCTGAGAACAAAGTGTCCAAAACCTAGTCAAGTAAAGGAAATTCTAGCTTTTGGGTGTCCCTTCCCCCACTTAAAACAGTGGAGACTTGATGGATTTATATAGATTTCAAAATCTTAGAAAAATTTGGTTCTCAATCAATTTGGGAGAATAGAAATTTAGAAATTCCTAATGGATAAGAATTCAAGGTTTATACATTTTGGGATATGGTTAACTTACCCACTGGTGGAATGTTTTAGGTGTCATCATGACTTGATATTTCGAATCTAAATAGTGAAGACATGCTTTTTCGGGAAAGGAAAAGATGAATAGAGAGAAATATTAGGGTGGGGGGTACGTTCGGAGGAAATATGAGTCAAGAATTTGGTTTCATTATGATTTGATGGAAAAAAAATGGATCCAAAATGGTTGGACGGAACTATTTTATCAAACTTAAACATGGTTTCAAGGGTACGGTTCATACGAATGAAAATATTTTTCAATTTTTTTGTTACTCAAACCTTGTCATAAACTCTTTTTTTTTAAGATTGAAAAAAATGATTTCTACGCTAATAAAACAAATCTTCATAATTGACGTTTATTATCTTTTCCCTACCCTCCAACACATCCGGCCATCGTTCACCACCACCCTACACCTTACCTTCACCCTCTAGCATCCCCGTAGCTTCCATCTCCATCACCCCACACCTTACCTTCCACCCTCTACACTCATAGAGTTTTTCTAGAAAACGTTTTCCTTCGTACCAAACACAACGAAAACTCATGTTTTTTTCTTCATGGATTATTGGCTAAATTATTTATATGTATCTATAATCATGATGATGATAATTAAACTTGTATATATGAAGTTTGTGTGACAAATGGTCTAAGGTTGGACTCTCATACATCTTCATGGAAAATTTAGTTGAACAAAATGCAGCAATTATAAAAAGATTCATTGATACTATAGTGAATGTGGGGAGAAAAGAGATCCTAGATGGGTTTAGGGCACGATCACGTGTCGTAATTGAGAAAGAAGTTGTTGCTGCTACAAGATCAAATGCTACTATAAGCTTGACTCATGGCCTTATTGATTCTCTGCAGCCTTTTCTTTTGGCTTCCTCCAAACCCTTACCAGTTATGAGTTTAATTCCCTTTGCTAAGTGCATCAATCATCGTTTTGCCGCCTACATTTCAGTTGAAGATGTTCAAAATTCTTAGAACAACACTCGCGTTGTGATTCAGTCTCCTAGATACCAAGTTTTTCATAGGTATATATATTTACATGATCTCGATCTCTGTCTATCTGATACTATATATCTCGATCTCTGTCTATTCTGATAGTCATGAATATATATACAGGTACATGGACTGTGAGTTGGATCCAACAGAAACTCCATTGTCATCTTCGATCATGTCTATCTCAGTTTCCTTTGTAGGAACAAGATCTAAAATCGGAACGTTAACATTGGCATCTTCGATCACGTCTATCTCAGTTTCCTCTGTAGTAACAAGATCTAAAATCTAAACTTTAACATTGACATCAGAATATTAGAAGATGCCAATGTTAATGTTCCAATTTTAGATCTTGTTCCTACAGAGGAAACTGAGATAGACATAATCGAAGATGCCAATGTTAACATTTCGATTTTGGAACTTGTTCCTACAGAGGAAACTGAGATAGACATGATCGAAGATGACAATGGAGTTTCAGGAGGATGATGGATCCAACTCACAGTCCATGTACCTATCACTATAAGAAAAGTGTGAATTACACGGGAATTTTCTTGTGGATTAGTATGAAAATCCACATAAAAATTATTTTCATGCAAATTTTCATACTAATCTCCAGGAAAATCCCGATGTAATTCACACTTTTCTTATAGTGTGTATATATATTAATGATTATCAGAACATACAAAGATTGAGATATATAGTATCAGAACAGACAGAGATCGAGATGATGTAAATATATATACCCATGAATAACTCGGTATCTAGGAGAATGAATCACCACGCGAGTGTAGTTATCAAAATTTTGAACATCTTCAACTGAAATGTAGGCGGCAAAACCATGATTGACACACTTAGCAAAGGGAGTTAAAATCATAACTATAAAGGGTTTGGAGGAAGCCAAAAGACAACGCTGCAGAGAAATAATAAACCCATGAGTCAAGCTTGTAGTAGCATTTGATCTTGTAGCAGCAGCATCTTCTTTCTAAATTACGACACGTGATCGTACCCTATACCCATCTAGGATCTCTTTTCTCCCCACATTCACTATAGTATCAATGAATCTTTTTAGAGTTGCTACCTTTTGCTCAACTGAATTTTCCATGAAGATGTATGAGAGTCCAACCTTAAACCATCTGTCACACAAAATTCATATATACAAGTTTTATTATCATCATCATGATTATAGATACATAAAAATAATTAAGCCAATAATCCATGAAGAAAAAAACATGAGTTTTTTTTGTGTTTGGTACGAAGGAAAATGTTTTCTAGAAAAACTCTATGAGTGTAGAGGGTGGAAGGTAAGGTGTGGGGTGATGGATATGGAAGCTACAGGGGTGCTAGAGGGTGAAGGTAAGGTGTAGGGTGGTGGGGATCGATGGCCAGATGTGTTGGAGGGTAGGAAAAAGAGAATAAACGTCAGTTATGAAGATTTGTTTTATTAGTAGAGAAGTCATTTTTTTTCAATCTTAAAAAAAAGAGTTTATCAAAAGTTTTGAGTTACAAAAAGATTGAAAAATACTTTCTTTCGTATCAACCACCCCTTTTAACATATTTTATCAAGCTGTAAAATAGCAAAAAAAATTAATATACATTAAATTCTAAGTGAGTGTGGATGAGTGAGGGTGCGTAGGTTCCCCTTTTTAGTTCCTTTATTTTCTTTGTTCGTTTATGTTATTGTTCTTTATAAGTCATCCCTCTTCCCCCGCTCCCCACTCACACAAAACATAATTAACTTCATTTTTTTGTATGAATATTTTTTATTTTGTAATATTTTCTTGTTTTGTACTTCATTTATTTTGTAGTTAACTAGATGCAATTTTATTTCGATCTGATATGGGTGATAACAATTGAGATATATACACGGTTGTAGGAAGCTTCAAAATTAATAAGTCTAAAATGTTGTAGCTTTTAGATCAGGCTTAGAGTCTCTGTATTATGAAAATGATAATTGAAATTCTCTTGAAAGATGTTAACATGACTAATTTGGATTGGTTTCCTAAATATTCTCTAAATTATCAATATTTAGAGATCATCAATCCCCCAACTCTCATTCCTGTAATTGTTGATCCGACTATCATGAATCGAAATGATAATCAACCAATGCTACGATCCTTTCAACAAGCTAATCTCAGCCAACAAACCTTTCTTCCCCTTTTACCACCAACTGCTGAGCTAGGATATTTACCAACAATTGTTGTAGCACCCCAAGAATGACTTGATCTTCTATAACAATTGTATTTGTGATTGTATAGAAACATGTAAACTTTTTGCCTCGTCTTATTTATTATTTTATGAGTACATTTTACATAATAGTAATGCTGATTGAACGAATCATAAAATTTGTTGGTTATCATTTTGATTCATGATAACTTGATTAGCAATCACATGAATGGGGTTTGTGGTGTTGATGATCACGAAAGATTGATCATTTGGGTTTTTCTGATAAGAAACTACAAAATTTATAGGAAACATTCGAGAATGAAATTCAAATTAGTCATGTCAAATGTAAAAGTATGTCAAGAGAATTTCAATAATAATTTTGATAATTAAGAGATCAATCGTAATCTAGGAACTACAACACTTTTAAATTTATTAATATTGAAACTACTTATAACCGTGCTTATATCGCAATTATTACCACTCATATTAGATTTATATAAAATTATATTTAGTAGTTGTAAAAAATGGAGCATGGAGCAAGAAAATCTCAAGAAGTAAAAACTGTGTTTTTAAAAAAAAGCTAATGATGGTTTGTGTGAGAGTAGAGGGGGAGGGGATGACTTATGAAGACTTATAACATATAAAAATAAATAAAATAGCTGAGTAAAAAAGATATATAAGTAGGTAGAAAATTGTTATTGGATGAAGAACATTGAACATGATTTATTTATTATATAGATGAACTCTAAGGAGGAATGGGGGCACCCACCCACCCCCGCTCATCCAAATCCACTTAGAATTTAATGCATATTAAAATATATTTTTTTCTAACTTAGGGTGAATGAAATTGACATAAACAACATAAGAAGATAAAAAATAATCTCAAATAAATCTATGTCCCATATATTTAAGATTATCTAAAATTTAATAATTCCCACCAAAACGAAATCTTAAATAGTGAAACAGAGCCTCCCTAATAATGAAATTTACAACTTCAATATTTTCTCATGTCAAGGTCCCTTTTGGCAAACAATCTACCTCAAGGTTGGGACTATTGTAGTTATAGTACCTGTTATGATATTATGGTTTATATGTAAGATAAGAAACACTAATCTTCATGGTGGATAGTTCCCTTATGAGAAGGTAATTCATGAGATAAGTTATTCCAATCATAACTTTATCTTCTTAGACTTCCCTTTATTGTAAAATTTATCCATGAAATGGCCTCATATGTTACGATTTTCGAAAGAATGAAAGTCAAGTTAATGACATATAATTGTGAGAGGAATCCCTCTTCTGTTGGATGGTTTATATGCAACACAGATAATGCATCCAAGCGTAACCCTGGTCCTAGTGCTATTGCTATTTGTGTCAAAAATAGTGAGAGAATTATTTTAGGGGTGAAAGGAAGGAGAATTATTGATTTCAAAAATCTTATTACTGAAGTAGTAACAATTAGAGAAGGGGTTTAGTTTTGTAGTGATAGAGGTTATATTCCTCTGACTAACTAACTTGTCATGCTCAATATATAGAAAAGAAGATAGAAAGTACTCTAGAGTGTTGTGAATGAGGTTGAAGTTGTAAACATAGTAAGGGATGATGACCCAATTCAGTTAAAACACACTCTTAGGGAAGGCAACACACTGCCTAATTTTTTTGCCATCTTATCTATTCATTTTACAGGTATATACATGATAGAAAATTTTTAAGATATTCCACTTCTAGCAAATTGAACCATGAACATGTTTAAAATGAGTTTGCCTCATTTAAGACTTACTCAAATTAAAAACAAATAACTCTATATCATTGTTCATTTATCACATAGGTTGCATTATGGAGAGCTGGAAAATAGTTAATCAATTAATGACCAACCTAAAGTTAGTTCATATAAATTGTTAAGTATACCACTAGGTAAGAGATTCAGGAGAACAATAGTAATTGACTACTACTAAGTATTTAAGTGATTGATTTTATATTGTTTCAACATGCAACTATGTGATTTTCTTTGTTGTTTTAGGGTTATTTAGCTAATATTTTCTCATTTATCATACATCTTTTCTTTCTTCCCATTGTTTGTGGCATTATTCTCTTTGATATTCATTCTATCAGGGGAGAATAATGGAGAGGGTCAATGACTTCTTAACAACTAATTCTCTCTAAAATTTAAACAGTAACTTAGTTAGAGATTACTATTGTTCTAGTTTCTAAAATTTATTTTTATTAGTGTAACAACCAAACTCACCAAACTGTGCGGGTACCTACTCTAATACTTATATAGGAAAACACTCAACCCCAAACTTAACCTTCAGATGAAGCATGCCCCACATGATCACACACAAATTCATATCTGAGTCCATCTCACCTTTTTCATGTAACAAGGATCCTTAAAAATCACCCAAAGTACTTAACATGTAAATATGGTATATACAAGAACCATCCGAATATTTAAACACAAACCCGGCCACTCATGGACTAACATGTCACAAATGTAACAAAATAAATAAACTCAGTCTCTCATGGAACTCACACATAAACTGTTAGTGTAATGGCATGGTATCTGAGCAAACCATTATTAGTACATACTAGGCGTGGCATTCGAGCCAACCAGTAGTATTTTGTATCGATGTGGTACTTAAGCCAACCATTAGTATTCCTGTAACACTGAAGTTGGAAAGTCAAATTGGAAAGGAAAGCTTTCATTTGTTTGGCTATTTCTTCAAACCCATGAGACCCATCTACAGTTCGTAGGAACATCTATGAGTCATAGATAGCGTTCGTAGGAACTAAGTTAAGATTGAGGAAAATTTAAGTTTTCAAAGTTGGGTGTACGATTGAGCAAGATGGGTCGTATAATGAATTACAAGCCATAAAAAGTGCATGTAGAGTTGATTCAGACTTAGTAAAATTTTGGACTCAAAGTTGAGGACTACGGGTAAGGTCTACGGACTGTAGACCAGTTGACAAGTCGTAAGACTGACTCGTAGGAATTGCCCATGATTTTAGGCACCAGTAAGTGATTCGATGATTGACTAGTATGGGACGTAGAAAGGTCTATGGACCACAGGTCGAAACCGTAGGTAAATTTGGTAGTTTCTAAATTGAGGGTGTTTTGGTCATTTTCTACCCACCGAAACGTAAACTAATTTTTTTTGGACCTATAACTTCCGTATAAATTTTCTACTCTTACAAACTAAGCCTAATTTCTTCCATTCACTTAAAATTCCCTAATCTCTCTTAACCTTCCAGGTGAAGAACTAGATTTTCAAAGGATTCAAGGCCTCAATATCCATTGCTTTTTGTACTTTGATTATCAAGGCCGTGGGAATTCACCAATGGATTCCTTTCATCCATTGGGTCCATAAAGAACTCCAATATCCAATTCAATTAGGGTTTTATGTAAATCTTCATGGATCCTTTTTATTACCATTCAATTGATTTTGTTCTATCTTATTTTGCATTATTTAACCTAATTACATAATTTATAATTGGTTTCATACGGACCCATGTTTTATGTTTAGAATTTTACTTATGAACTATGAACAATGATCATGAATTGATATGAGATTTTGTGCATATTTTATGAAAGGATGAAGTTATGATTTCAGGATTATTTGAACTTTATCTCCTTTTGTGTAGATTTAAGCTTATTTTTGGCGTAAATTAATAATACAATACAAAATCGATCACAAATGGCCTAAATATTTTCAAATTAAATCATAATCCCAAATGCTAGGCCAAAATCATGATTTTCCCACCTAATCTAGGTCTTTCCCAATATTAATTCAGCTAGGATTATCAAAATCATGGTTACACTATGCCTTATGGTAAATAAAATCAAGAATTGCTTTTTTTAAGAACTACCCAAGGTGTTACACCCTAAAATCTTCAAAAAATCACATTTTCCCTACCTTAGGATGAATTCAACCACCCCCCTCCACACACACACGGTCACAAATATCTTCTCTAAGGCGTAAAACTTAAACTACAAAAGTAGGGGATCAGATTGCTTACATTTACGAAAATTCCTCATGAAAAATTGTTAAATTTTCCTTAGATCACCCTTTTTTTCTTATCCAAAACGTTCTTGGATGAATATGGGCAATTTTAGGGGGTTTTCCTACATTTACAACAACTTACCCCACTATAGCATCTTGGACCGACTATTTTTCTTACTCGTAATGACATGACGGGTTGTTAGAATAGATACTAATTTACCAATTGCTCATTCCCGAGCAATCACACAACAAACAACTGGGCTAAGTCAAGAAGAAAGTAGTGCCCGACTCCTCAAACAAATGAGGATATTTGTCCCCTAGGTCCTAGCTCCTCGATTTCTCAAGTAGCTTACTCAACTATATGATGCTTCTATCAAACCTTTACCAATCTAATTGCCTTTATTCTCAACTTTTGGACATCATAATAAAGCATAGCAACTGACTCTTCTTCATATTGTAGATCCTTGTATAGCACTATTAAGTCTCACTTGATAATGTACTCCCCATCCCGTGGTACCTTTTCAGCATGGATGCATGGAACACTGAATGGAATATAAATAACTTGGTGGCAAGCTAACATATACACTATTAGCCCTACATTGTTAAGAACCTCAAATAACCTAATATGTCGAGGGCTATGCTTACCCTTCTTACAGATGCTCATCACACCTTTCATTGGTGGCACATTCAATAAAACATGTTCACCAACCTGAAATGCCATATCCCATACATTCCAATCTGCATACTCCTTGTTTCTACTTTGAGTTGCCAACAACTTGGTTTTGATACCCCTCACCTTGTTCTAAGCTTCCTATATCAAGTCCATGCATAGAGGCTTCACCTCACATGCTTCAAACAACCCAATGAGAAATCTATATCCCCTCGCATAAAGTGTCTCAAAGGATGTCATATTTATACTGAAGTAATAAGTATTTTTTTATGAGAACTCGCATAATGGTAATAAATGATCCCAATGGTGGAAATCGAATCATACTTTTCCAAAGCCTAAGGAACACCCACCATGAAGTCCATGGCTATTATTTTTCATTTTCATTCAAGAATGGGCATCTCTTGAAGAAAACTATGTAGGCATCTAGTCTGATATTCCACATGCGGACAATTATAACACTTGGACACTTACTCCACTAGGTCCCTCTTTAATCCAGGTTAACATAGAGTTGCCTAAAATTCCGAAACATCTTGGTTAGACCCGGATGAATCAAAACCCATGAATCATGATATTCTACCAACAGGTTTTGAATTAAATCATCAACCTGAGGAACGCAAACCCACAAACTAAGACTGAGTGTCCCACACGCGTCAAGGGTGGAATTTCGGGCCTTTCTGAACACCACATTGTTTCGGACGTATTTATGTTATTTCACACTGATATGAACTCAAACGGGATATTTTAATTGTTTGGAAATGCAATGCAAAAATAGGGGAAACAAAGTTCAGATTCTACCTCACCATTTCCACTATAGAGACTGACACACCACTATCACGACTACATTCATAGCAGAAAAACTCCTATTATAGTGGCCAAGTCACGCTACGCAACCTTGACGAGTTCAGCCCATAAATTTTCTAAAATAAGAATTGTTTTCCATTTCCTTATCCCTACCAACTCTTGAAACACATAACTATTAATAATATAATCGCAAGATCAATCTGATATATATGTATCCTAGATATGTGCATCATAGATTCAACACAAACCCCAAGATCATATCCAACAACATATAATTAGGCACCTAACACCACCTTCTCACAAAATTAATTATGAATAACACTAGAAAGTAGTGCATGATATCACATTCTCACTATTATACCAGAAAAGCCTCTTCCCTATGGTTCCCAACCAATACCAACTGTTCCAAAATCAGAGTTTCCCCACTATCACAATTTATCCTTTTCCCTTTCCATCTGTACCAATGGTAAGTCGGTGCCAGTTTAACACGACACTTCCAATCAATAACATAACCATTAAATTATAAGACTGGACTATAGCAAAACATGTTCAATAAATCATATTGAAATTTATCATTAATTCATCACACATAATTAATTTAAGTACTTTTCCTATCCATAATATCATACAAATACAAGTAATTACATTTCCAGCACATGCAAAAAATTCAGGAAATACAATGCATAAAGTAACAATCATTAAGTTATTATTGTTATGGAAAGTCAGGTTCATTACCTCATATTCATATCATTAATGACCACAAACTGATCACCCAAGAATTCACATGACTCTTAAAGCCAGATACCAATTGAAACCTTCCCGATTCTAATCTTTCCTTGCTTGAGTCCCTTCAGCTGTAACAATGGAATCTAGTTTACCTCGTCGAGAAACCAATAGGAATCCCGAGATACAATTGGACTCACCTCATATGACAAGAGACACGCCACACAAAAGGATTGAAGAAGTGACACAAGTTTCTAAAAAGATTTTTAGTGTGATGATCCAATATGGACTCTAATACCAAATTGTCTTGATCCCATAACCCCAAACTTAATGTCCCATATGATCACACATATGGGATCTGATACCAAATTGTCATGATCCGACCCACTTGTCATACATGCACCTACTTTAACACCTTTATAGGAGAACCATTAACCCCAAACATAATGTCCCACGTGATCACACATAAATCCATATTTGATTCCAACTCATCTTTCAAGTTACCTGGACCACTCAAGTGTTCATAAAATATCATTTGTAGTTTTTGACATGAAAATATGATCTACATAAGAACCATCCCAACATTTAAACACAAACCCAACCATTTATGGACCAACACGTGACAAATATAACACAATAATCAAACATAGTTCCTCATGAGACCCATACACAAATTGATACTATATCGGTGTGGTATCTAAGTCAACCATTGTTAGTACATACCAGATGTGGTATCCAAGCTAACTATTAGTATTTTTTATTAGTGTGGTACTCGACTCAACCATTAGTATTATATACTAGCGTAGTACCCGAGCAAACCACCAATCACAAACAACATGCACAATCAAAATCACAATGAACAGCCCCACTTAAAGCCATGTGTAAATTAAATAGGTTCATTGCATGAGATTATAAACATGAAGTCATTTCACATTCACCATTTATTTCCTGAGCATGCATTACACAAACATTTCACATGGAACAGTCAATATGAACACACACATACATATATACACCTATATATAAATAGCCCAATATTGGACCCAATTATTACTACACATTCATTAACAGGAAAATACCTCCCTAGTCCATCGATTAATACTCTTCCCGTTCATTTAGTTCCCCTTGATTATCACAAGTCCTAAAAATGGCTATAATTCAACAATTCCATAATACTTAACCTTAAAATCACCACCAAACCACCCCAAAAAGAAAATTCAAGGTTAAAATTCAAGAGCTAGAAAACCTAACCCTTATTCATTATCTTTCCCCACTTTGATAGTAATAACAATAACTTTTAGGCTTCCAGCATGCATAAAGTTCTATGCATGAAACCTCTCGTCCATCCATAAGAATATTATGAAATAGAATACAAGTCTAACTATTTAATTTAGTAAATTGAGCCTACCTGTGCACCAAGCAACTACTGAAGTCGGATTGCAAATTTTTACTCCTTTTGTGAGGCTTTTAGCATGTTCTTGATCTAAAATAATAATACAATACCAAATCAATCACAAATGGCATAAATATTCCATATTTTATTATAATCCAAAACTCTAGGCTAACCTCATGATTTCCGCACTATTAATTTATACAGGATTATCAATCTTTTGATTACTCTAACACATTATGATAAACCTGGATTTTCTTAACCTTAGAATGAATTCAAACCCTTTCATCGTGCCACAAATATTTTTGTAAGACCTAATAAGCGAACTACAAAAGTAGGGAATCATATTGCTCACCTTTATGAACATTCCTCATGAAAGCCTACTGAAATTTTCCCTAGGTGACTTTTTTTTTCTCCAAAAACTTTCTTGGGTGATTATGAGTGATTTTAGGGGGTTTTCTACATTTATAATGTCTTATCGCGCTATAGATGTCTAATCCGACCCCTGATCCAGCTATAGCGGCCCAAATCGATTATTTTTTTCTTTTTTTACTCATAAAGATAGGACAGATCATTAAAATAATCTTTTTGGAGCTTTTTTTAATCAAGGGTAAGATATAGAAAAAGTAAAGTTTCTGTCTTCTAATTTAGTGTTTGCTAAAATAAAAAATGTGTGATATCTAGATAGAAGTACAGATCTACAATTTTACTTAGATTTCATACAATCTCAGTGATTTTCCATCGACAAAAATTCAAGCAAGTCGATATGATACAACAATAGAGATACTGGAGTTATACTTACCAGATAAAACAAACTATGAGTTTTGTAGGCTCTTGATGGGTGTAGATCTAGATTTCCTTAAATCACCTCCTGTAAAAAATGATGAATTAGACTTTAAAGCATTTAAACATAGATGGTGGAATTAATCACTCTTGGGAGATAGAACTCATTAAAGAATACATCCAAGAAAGGAAAACTAGTTATTGATGATAAAATTACCTGAGGGAGTTAATTTGACATGCTGAACAAGCATCGATTTCTCTTCAACAAGTGTAGAGGCTAAGCTTTATTGGTTTGGTCGCATGGCTTCATCGTGGAAGCTTTAAATTCTCTGATATCTCCGACAGCTTCTCTGATGCTTTGATTGTCGAAGATTTCACTAGAAGCATCTAGTGCCTCTCTGACTTCAATTTTAGGTTTGTGTTTCTTGTTTTGTTTCTCTGTTTGATTTTCTTACCTTTTTTATTTTTTATCATTTTTGTTGGGCTTTAGCTTTTGGGCCGATCCTTTGTACTGTTTTTTGTTTTGCTAATCAAATTTTGACTCAATGCGTATTTCAATAAAAAAAAATAAGGTTCCACATGACCATATCACATAGGAAGTTGTCACAAACTTTAATGAAGTATTAGCTAATATTCATGATGCCACTTTGTAATCCCACATAGGCATAAAATCAAAGCATAAGTGATATATTCTAAGGGGAAATAAACTAGATTCTTGGAGAGGCTTTTGGAAGACCGTAGAATACTCAAGAAGAATTCTTGGTAGGTTTTACAATTCTCTAGGTTGTAGAGAATTCTAGAGGGACTAGATTGTAAATATATAGGGACTTGTATAATAACTTTTTGTTTATACTTTAGCTCTTAGAAGAGTAATATAAATAGAAGGAATCTCATTTGAAACTCAACCAAGCAAGTGGAAAGCATTCTCCAATCAATACAAAAAGCCTTATTACAAACTCTCTTGTTTCTTTCTTCATTGTCTTACTGATCTATGTTTGGAAAGACTTACTTGAGCTTATAAGATCGTAAATGATACATCACTAAGTCGTCATGTGTCACACAGAGCGTTAGTCGAAGTCTGAGTCCGTGAAAAAGTGGTATCAGAGCCAAATTGTTACTAAGGGAATGGTTAACAAGGAAAACATCAATGCTGCTAGCACCACCAACATCAGGTCGGATGGTGGGAAGAAGCACTGAAAGGAAAGGAAGAAACTTAAGAGTAGCGAGGAATTATAGCTCGACCCTCAATCACTGAAGCTAGTAATAAGGAACGTGGTGAGGAGCCCATTAACGTCACGCCTGGAGTAGAGAGGATAGCGAGGGTTGACATGGTGAGTCATGATGTGTAGATCTTAGGAAAGAGCTTGAACAAGGTCGACGACAAGTTTAAGACTCTCGAGGACTTCACCCTCGAAGAGAATGACAATATCGACAAATAGTTAGAGGTGCGTAAGCATGTAGAGTGTGAGATGAAGGAAATTATCACTTCATTGGAGTGTCGGCTCATGAAGGCAATAAACACAATAGAAACAATGAAGCTGAGATGAAAGCTCTCAAAGGAAGAATGGAAGCTTGAGGATCTTCAATACCCAATGGAGATATGAAAGGCTAAGATTTAGGCTCCCAAATGAACAATGTTCAAAGGCATTTGTTACGCACAGGAGGTAGAGAATTTCCTATGGAATTTGGAGA
Organism: Solanum stenotomum; assembly: GCF_019186545.1. Classification (NCBI taxonomy): domain Eukaryota; kingdom Viridiplantae; phylum Streptophyta; class Magnoliopsida; order Solanales; family Solanaceae; genus Solanum; species Solanum stenotomum. Next base: position 30,945,910 of record NC_064284.1, read on the forward strand.
ATTAATTAAAGTGCAAAAAGGTGAAGAGTGATAAGAGAAAGATCAATATTGTGGTGTTGTACCTGTCGGAGATGGCCATGTTGCGGTGGAGGCGAAATGAGTCAAAAATAGGGAATGGGCTTTGCACTGTCAACACATGGGAGAAATTCCAAGTGGAGTTCAAGAAGGCTTTCTTTCCTAACAACATCATATATGGGGCGAAATGTAAGTTTAGGGAGCTAAAGCAGACAGGCAGCACACAGAATCCATAAAGAAGATCACCACCCTCAGGCTCCAGATTCCAATACTCATAGATGAAGATATGTTCTTCCACTTCGTGGATGGGCTGTAAAATGGGCCATGAAGGAGTTAGAATGGTGACACATCAGGACTATTGATGAAGGTATCATGCAGGACGAAGCTTTGATAGACTTTAGGCATGAAAAACCCTGACCGAGCCAGAAGAGAGGAGATGAGAGATAGTCATAACCAAGGATGGAGAGATCATGGCAAAATCAAGGAGCAGCAGCCACATCCTATGAATCATGACAGTTATAAGTCTAATGGCAAGAAGTCTGGACGTTAAAGCGATACGTAGAGGAAGGTAGAGGCTACAAAGAGAAATAGTTGCTACATATGCAGTGGGCCACATGATAATGAAAAATTCCTTGAACTGAAGAACTTGGTACCATATTATGGGAATGGAAGGAGAAAGATGGACAAGACCCAGGGCAAGGTTCAGATATGAAGCAGTTAGACTTGATTGGACTATGTAGAGCTATAGCAAAGCAATGAGAGAGGCCGAAAGAATACGATGCATAATATGTAGAAATCACAATCGATGGACTACCCACTCATGCTATGATCGACAAAGGTGCGGAGGCTAACATCGTGACCAAGACCATAGAAACAAAGTTATAATTGAGTTACATTCCATGTAACACCCACCTCAAGACAGTCAATACACCACCAACTCTCGTGTGCGGAGTTACTCATGATGAAGACAAGACTTGGTTTTCCATGTAAAAGCGATGCTCCGTAGTCGTAGCGGCATCAACTGGGGAGAGTATCATGAACCGCCACTTTGTCATCCCACTTAGGCATAAAATTAAAGTATAAGTGAGCTAGCCTAATTGGGAAGGATCTAGAGTCTTGGAGAAGTTTGTGAAAGATTCTAGAATACACAAGAAGAATTCTTGGAAGGCTTTAGAATTCTCTAGGCTTGTACAGATTTCTATTAGCGGGACTAGATTGCAAATATGTAGGGACTTGTATAGTAATTTTTATTTACACTTTATCCCCTAGGAGAGTATTATAAATAGAAGTCTCTCATTTGAAACTGAAGCAAGCAAGTGTAAGGCATTCTCCAAGCAATACAAAAAGGCTTCTTACAAATACTCTTGTATCTTTGTTCATTCTCTTAGCGATCTAAGTTTTAAAAGGTTTACTTGAGCTTAAAATATCGTGAAAGAGTCATGAGTAAGTTGTCAAGTGCCGCACGGAGCGTTAGTTGAAGTCTAAGTCTGTGACATAATGCTTCAAAAATTCCAAAACTTTAGTGATGTATGTTTTTAAAAGGAAAACAATGGTGCCTTGTTTACACCTAATTTTGACCCTTCACATTCTAATTAATTTTTTAAGTTTCTTCAATTTCAAACAACGTTGTAATAATTGTTTTACAAAATTAAAAATATTTTAAAAATCATTGTAAGGCAATTTTCCATTTATTATAAAAAATATATATCTTTATATGCATATAATATATAGATTTCTATAATTTCTACCTTTATAAACATTTGAAAAATTCTTTTTATAAATGCCAAGACTTGAAATCGCATCTTTATGGTGCTTACTATAAACCCTAGTAGGCAAGCTGAACTCATGATAACATAACATAAAAAGAATAAAGATGAGAAATCACCTCCATCATAGATACATACAAAACGGAATAAAATATACAAAAAGGCCCCAAAAGGGAAGGAAGAATATGAAATGTATACAAGGAACCAAACCTCAAACCTAGTATTATAGGTACTAGAGCATCTAAAGACGAAAGTAGAGTTATACAAAACATAAATATCTAACAAAATACAAAATATGTAGAAAATAAATACATAAGGAAAAGCAACAAACCTCCAGATGTGAAGGGCTCACAACAATCTGAACAACAAAAGGGTCTTGAATGAGTGAAGATCGATGGTGATGAATCTTGCTAGGTGTTGCATCTAAAAAGAGCGTAAAAGTGTAGTATGACACTACAACATTTTATGTCTACAACCACCCGAGAAAAGTGTGGCCTAAACTATGAAAAAGTATTGCCTTTGATAAAAGACCACACTTTTTTACTTTAAGCCACACTTTTCTAGGGGTGGCAGAAACAAGCATAACCTTAGAGTTAAGGGGACACTTTTCAGGTGTTTCCTTATCAGCTATGCTTAAAATCATAGCCTAAAAGGCAAAAATGACACGCTTTGCAGTACCTCATATAGCAACATTTCTATCTGATACAACTACACTTTCAAGTGTGGCCTTTGCTTCCTTTTTGCCCACGATTTTAAAGTGTTGTCTTTTCTATCTTATGTATGACAATACTTTGAAGTGTAGTCTTTGCCCATGTGCATACCACAATTTACATGGAATATGCTACACAATTAACAGTCCTATGGCTACACTTTTAAGTGTGGTAATATTATTTTGTCTATAAAATATTTATATGCCACAATTTGTAATTAAAAAACAACAATATTGTTTTGCAATAAATAATCTCAAGCATTAAATTAGCTAATAAGTAATCCAAATATATAGATTTGCAATCAACTACAAAAGATAATATGTCTTATGTACATACACATACTTATAAAGCAATATTCTAAAAATGCTTAGAGTAGTTCAAAAACTCTTACACTAGTTCAATATATTCTAGAAATGAATATATTTCACAAAATCAAATATAATGTATTCAAACTTGTAACACCTCGAAAATCAGACGTAGAAGTTGCAACAGAAAAACACTAGAAAATAGTGGACCACGGCAGTTTTCACAGACCGTGAAAGGAACCATGGTCCGTTGACCTACCCATGGTTCACACCCAAGAGGTAGTGGACCATATATCCCTTCACGGGTTGTGGACCACCTCACGAGTCGTGGGAAGGCTCGTAGGGGTGAGGTAGAACATCCCAAGCTCTGGCGTCAAATCACGGAGCCCTCCACGGGCTGTGGCCTTGATGACGGGCCATGGGAGAGTCTATGGACCTGAGCCACCAGGCCCTAGCCCAAGTGAAGAACCACGGTGACCTTTACGGTTTGTTGTCTTTCACACAGGCCGTGGTAGGGCTCGTGGTTGGACCACCCAGAACCAACAACCACTCAACCAAGGACCATGACCCACTTGAAGGTCCGTGGTCCCTTTGACGGTCCTTCATAGGGCCCGTGGTCAGCCTCGCCATATTTTAAGTCAGGGGTTGTTTGGCCTTTTCCCCTATGCGTTGGACACCTAAACTACGTAGTTTTCATCTGTTTAAGCCTATTAACTTAATCAAAACCTACCCTAATCGATCTTTCATAAAAAATTCATCGATCTCACAGCAAAACAAGAGAGAAAAGTCGAGCAACCCTCTCCAAGAACGCAACAAGTTTCCTTCAGTTCCAGCCGCGAAATCAAAAGATTTCTTCGTGAAATTCGTCAACATGTATATGGGATTTCACTAGTGGGTTCCTTTCATCCATTAGGTCCCTAGAATTCAGTTACAATCTTGACTCCCTATGTATTGTTTAGACTTAGGGCTTCTAGAACTTTAGATAAATTGTTCCGATTTAGCTGTTATGGTACTCCAAATCATATTATGATGTTTTCGTGACATTGTGCTTATCTTTTTGCATGAAAATCATAACCCTAGTGGTGTAGATTCATTTAGTTCATGAATTACACTAGCTAGGTCAGATACACATATATACAAGCCTCAGATTTTGAATGATACGTTACCAGTACTAAAATATTGCATTTTCATTTAGCATGTCAGAATATTGAGCTATCTAATATAATTCAATTATGTTGTTTATTCAAATTTCTAGTTGGGAGTAGGCTTAGATCGAGTGAACTAGGGTGTCGTATACCCGTATAGTCCCAAAACTATGTGCGCCATAGGTAAATAAGTACTCTCTGTGGGGATTATATTTAGTGATCTTGTAAGTCATGCCTTTATACCCTTGGCAAGGTATATTGGGTCCTTTCACTGGGTCGTATACATTAGAATCCAAGTTTAGCTTACGTGGTTTTATGTCGGTCATTAGTAGCTCCCACATTCAGACTTTAATGCATTGGACCAGGTTTTCAGTTATATTTCAGTATTCGGTCTTAGCATGCTATGTTCTTGGTCATTGAATCCATTTTTGTTCATTCGCAGTATGTTTTCAGCATTTTTCCAGTATGTCTAGATTATATTATTGCTTAGTATGTTTTGTCCAACTTTGTCCTATCCTACATGCTTAGTGAATTCCATGTACTGACGAGTACTCCACACTACATCCTTTTATGATGTAAGTTCATGTACTCAGCATCCAGGTCACGCGTAGATCAACTCTCGATCTCCATTTCCAACATCTTCAGTGGTGATTCCTCACATTTCGAGGACTGTAGTCATGTTTCTATATTTAGTCTTTTCATTTCAGTTTTCAGTATTTTCTAGGGTTAGCTGGGGGCATGTCCAGTAGCTTAGTAAGTAGAGGCTTCTTTTCAGACATAGTTAAGTTTCAGTTTTAGAATTGAGTTTAATCTTTCATATGTATTGAACTCATATGTATCTTATTTATTTAGAACAACTTTGGGTATTCCCCACTATTAAGTTTTATCATGGTTTAGCTTCTGCATCAGTTTTAATTGTTATATAATATTCGATCTGCTTATGATATGTCAGTTCAGGGTTAACTTGAGGTCACTCGTGATTCTAGGTCCCATGTTAGTCAAGGGGGTAGCCTCAGCGCGTAACAAACTTGGTACTAGAGCCTTAGGTTCAAGAATCCTAGAATGTCTGAAAAGTCGCACTAAGTAGAGTCATTTTCATGGGTGTGAAGTGCACCACATCTAATAAGAGTGAGGCTAAGAAGTGTTTTCAGAAAAACTTCACTTTCTTGCTATTCTTATCGTGTGTGTGTGTATGATATCCTTTGTAACTCATCGTTATGCATTTCAGATCATGCCTCCACGTAGAGCTAATGGAAGGAACGCTAACGCAGTCCCTCCAGTGCCAGATCACGATGTTTTGAACGTAGATTTTCAAAATGCGATTCAACTTTTCGCTCAGAGCGTAGCTAACCAGAACAATCATCAGGTTCCAGTTCCTACCAATGCTAGTAACCAGTCACATATTTTCTGGTAAGTGGACAATATGCCCAATCTGCATCACAAAATGTTGTGATCTTTCCATTAGAATTACTAGACAATAATAGACCTTGACCAGACTATTTTTTTAAGATAATTGATGACCCTCAATGCATCATCCATATACGACCTTTTAGGTTGTTGGAGAAATTGACAAAGACTTTGAGCACTATAAGAAATATCTGGTCTTGTAATGTTAAGATAAAGCAGTTTCCCAATAATTTTTTGATACATAATTTGATCTACTAAAGGATTTTCTGGTATACCTTGCTTGACATGTTCATCATACTATCTTGAGGTACGCTTAACATTACAGTCAATAGGAGTACTTGTTGGTTTAGATGTAGAGAATCCAACTTCTGCTATAAGTTCCAAAGTGTATTTCCATTTTTTGGATCTTGTGAACGCAATTCCCAAAAAAAATACTTAAGCTCTCCTAAGTCCTTTATCTTAAAAACACTTAGTAATGCTTTCTTTTTACCTTCAACAAGCTTTAAGCTACTACATATGATAAGCATATCATCAACATACATAAGTATAATAGTTATCCCTTCACTATTTCTCCTAATAAATAAGGAATAGTCATGTTGACTTTGTTGAAAGTTGAGATTGATAAGGGTTGCAGTGAGCTTGTGATTCTACTGTCTTGGGGCCTGTTTTAGCCCATAGAGGGATTTGATCAGTCTACATACCTTATCCCCCTTGACTGGAAAATCCCTGCGGCATAGTCATATAAATCTCATCCTCCAAATTACCTTACAAACATGCATTGAACACATCCATTTGATGAATATGCCAGCTTCTTGTTGCCATAATGGATAGTATAGTCCTAATTGTTACCATTTTCACTATAGGAGAGAGAGTTTCTTTGTAATCTATTCCCTCTTTTTGATTGTACCTTTTTGCTACAAGTCTTACCTGAAATCTTTCCACTTACCTGTAGATTTAAACTTAAATCTTGTATATCCACCCGCAACCTATAGCCTTCTTTCCAGCTGGTAAGTCATTAACACTCCAACTCTTATTATCCTCCAATGCTTGTATCTCAGATTTCATTACCTCTACCCACTTTTGATCTTTTGTGGCTTCAGAATATGTGGTAGGTTCTTGCAGATCATAGATAGCAACTAAATAAGATTGATAAGCAAGAGATAAAAGATCATATATAAGGAACTTTTTTATTAATATTAAGTGAGAGAAAATCTTTATCTCAACATACTTCATTAGATGGTGATTGTACTGTATAAGTATTAGATGTACATTGTTTCAGTATGTTACATTACTAAATAATTCATTGAGTTGATATCAATATATTTTATATTTGGATGGATCATACAGTAGACTTTTGTATACTACATTACAAGATAAGACATGAAATCAATGTCCATATTTTTCATTTTGAGTAGATCATGCAGGAGATTCAATCTATTACATTACTAGATGAATCATGGAGTTGATGTTAATATATTTTATGCTTAGATTGACTAATAAGTAAACTTGGTGTATTGCAATACTAGATGAGACATGTAATTGTCAATGTATTACATTTTCTGATAGATCATGAAGTGGGATCACTTTATTGTATTATTGTGATAAAGAACAAGTACCCCCTTGGCTATGATCAAAATCCTAGAGATACATCTTAACTAAACTAAGGTCTTATTACACCTACCCCCTGCCCCCTATGAACCCATTTTTCTTTTGTAATTATGTACACCTTTTGGCTTACATGCCATCTAAACATCTACCACGTGTCTCAACTACGTGGTGTCACAAAGTATGTCACGTAAGCCAAAAGGTGTACAAAATTACAAAAAAAATTAGTTTGGGGGTAATAGGACCTTAGTTTAGTTACGGTGTATTATTGAGATTCCGATCATAGTGTAGGAGGTTGTTCCTTATCCTTATATTATTAGATATATAATGAAATTAATGTCAATATATTTTATGATTGAGTCATTCATGAAGAGGCCTTATACTATTACATTATTGGATAAGTCCAATCAATTTTAATGCACCTCGTGATTGGGTGGATTATGAAGTGGAATCATCCTATTACATTACTAGATGAGACATATAATTGATGTTAATGCACTCCTTACTTGGGTGGATCATGAAGTCGACTCAAACTACTACATTGTTATATGAGTCATGGAATCAATGTCATTGTATTTCATGCTTGACATACCCAAGAATGTAATACATTGACACTGATTGTATATCTCATATAATAGTATACTTTATTGAATCCATTTTACTATCCATCCAAGTATGAAATACATTTACATTGATTAATAAACTAATAATGACCATATCTACGTTTATCATATATCAATCACTAGCTACTTACAAATTTATCTTAAATATAATAAAATATCATAATATATTGATTGATATAAGATTAGAAAATATAACAAGCTTTTCTCTTCATAAAACTAAACATTTGTAATCCTTTGGATCGACAACAATCTTCTACATAATAATCCAACAAAGCAAGTATGTGGTCTATGATTTCATGTCCCTCTAGGTATGCAACATTCTTTTGATAATCATCATTCATTTGCGATAAAAATTCGTATATCATGATCATTCGATATTATTTCATAATTTTTTTCCTACAATGTAATTGATACATTCTAGAACAGGAAGTCTATAACATCAATATAAATATCTTCTACCAAAACAAGTTCTCATCCCCAACTGGATTTCCCTCCAAGTATTCTATACACTATTTTTTCAATACTATCTTTTTAATTTATATATTCTTCAATGTTGTACTCACAATTCACTTTTAAATTATCATTATTTACTACGTAACCCAACATAGTAAGTGTGAAAACAAAAACACTCAAGAAACTGTTTTGAAGAATAAAAATACAGTGAAATTATGAATTTCCAGCAATGCATTAATTTGCAGAAGGTTTGAATTTATCCCAGGAAAAACCTAACCATTTCCTATCTAGTAGCCACTTACAAAGTGGATGATAAAAATGAATAAGAACATGTGCCACTAACAGCAATAAAATGTGTCACTAATTTCAGAAAGTTAAGCAACTAAAGTTGACTAAGTCTAGCTAGAAAATAGGAAGCACTAAATTGAAATAAGTAAAAGACAGTAAAAACAATAAGTTGAAAAATTTCCAATTATCTAACACTCCTCCTTGGCATTTTTGTGACAAATATGAATTATTTGCCTCAGATCTTCAAACCTTTCATTTGGTAGTGACTTGGTGAAAATGTCAGCTAGCTGGTTCTTAGATGAACAATGAACAACAAACACTTCATTAGATTATTGGAGTATTCTAAGAAAATGAAACTTGATCTTGATATGCCTAGTTCAACAATGAAACACTGGATTTTTTGAGATTGAAACTGATGAACTGTTATCACACGTGATCTTGGTAGCTTTTGTTTATTCATGGCCCAAGTCCTTCAACATCTTCCTTAGCCAGATAGCTTGATCCACAATAGATGCGACATCTATGTACTCATATTCTGTTGTTGATTGAGCTGAAGTTTCTTGTTTCTTAGAGCTCCAACTAAAACAACTTGTCCCCAAATAGAAAAGATATCTAAAGGTGCAAATGCAATCATCAACTCCGCCACCCTAATCACTATTATAGTACCCAACCAGGTTCATAGTTACTTTGGAAGATGTTGGGAAAAAAGTTCCAAACTTGTTGGTTCCTTTAATATACCTTAACACTCTTTAGCCGTTGTGAAATGTGTGTCTTTAGGCGAATGCATGAACCTAGAGAGATAATATTCAACAAATGAAATGTCAGGTCTGTTTTCAGTTAGACATAGAAGACTACCAATTAAGCTTCTATACATACAATCGTTCACTTTTTCGGAATCCTCATCCATACAAAGCTTCACACCAATAGAGATTGAAGCACTCACAGGTTTGTAGTCTTGCATTTTAAACCTGTTTAGAATATCTAAAATGTATTTCTGCTAGCATATGAAACTTCCATCACTGGACTGCAACACTGCCATGCCAAGGAAGTACTTCATGACTCCAAGATCAATCATTTCAAAGATTTTCTTCATTTCATCCTTGAACCTTTGGATTAGTTCAATTTTGCTTCATGTCACAAGCATGTCATCCACATAAATTGAGGAAATTAAGGATTCACCTGCAGTGACTTTCACATACAAAGTAGCTTCACTTTGACTTCTACTAAAACCAAGTTGGATGAGATGATTGTCCATTCTCTCATACCATGACCTTAGGGCTTATTTTAAGCCATATAAGGCCTTCGTTAAAAGATAAACTTGATCATATTTTCCATGAATTGAGAAACCATTAGGTTTCTGTATATAGATCTCTTCAACGAGCAAACCATTCAAAAAAGCTGATTTGACATGAAGCTGATGAATCTACTAGGAACTATGAGATGAAAATGCAAGAATAAGCTAGATTGTGTCATACCTTGCTACAGGAGCAAATGTTTCCTGGTAATCTGTACCATATTGTTGTGTGTATCCTTGCACCACTAAACTATTCTTATGTTTGCAAATTATTCCATGGAGATTGAGTGTTGTCTTGAAAATCCATTTTGACCTTGCGATTTCTAGGTCTATCAACAAGCTACTAGGTTCCATTCCTCTGGATTAGGTCTAGCTCATCTTGCATAGATCTCCTCCATGCATGATAGTCTTGTGCTTTAGCATAGCTTGTTGTATTAGAGATAACCGTTGGTAGATATCTTTTAAGGTTCGAGTTCCCCTCACTGGTACATCATCCACTAGTTCATCTTCTGGAAGTTGAGGCTACTCTTTTGAAAATAAATCAGAATAAAAGGTCTTCTAATTTTTAGTCCTAACCAGATGCTTCATCAAATTTCACTTCTTGGCTGAGACTTAGTTTTTCTATTTTCAAACAAAAAATCATGCATCCTTTGGATGAACTATAGCCCATAAATATGCCCTTATGAGCCTTATTATCCAACTTATTCCTATATGTTTCTAGAACTCGATAATAACAAATACACCCAAAGATTCTGAGATGGTATACTGATGGTTTGTTCCCACACCAAGCTTCATATGGAGTCATGTCATGCAAGGCGTTAGTAGGCAATCTGTTCAACAAATATACAGAGGTATTAACTCCCTCCGCCCAATACTTATTTGGGATCTTTCTTTCGAGCAAAAGACATCTAGTCATCTCCATTATTATCTTGTTCTTCCTTTTAGACATGCCATTTTGTTGTGTAGTGTATGGTAATATCAATTGGCATTCAATACATGTGGTATTACGACACTCCACAAACTGAGAAGAAGTATATTCTCTTCCATTATCAGACCTTAAAGCGTTAATACTAAGATTACATTGATTTTTTACTAAAGCTTTAAATTGTTCAAAAACATCAAAGACTTGACTCTTCAGTCTAATGAAATAAACCCAACACATTCTGGTGTAGTCATCATTAAAGAGGAGAAAGTATTTGTTAACACTCAATGAATTTGTTTTCATTGGGCCACAAACATCCGTATGAATGAGCTGATGTTTCTGGTTAGCTCTCCATACTTGATTTGCTTGAAATGACAATTTCGTTTGCTTTCCCTGTTGGCATGTTTCACAAACTTGAGCATTAGAAAGAAATTAAGACATATTTTCCACTAGCGCCTTGTTTTTCATCTCTGCGATGCTTCTCATATTGAAGTGACCAAAACTTTTGTGCCATAAGTTTGTACATGTTTATGAAGTAATAGTGTAAGCATGCTCAATTATTTTATCCTAATCAACTGAAAACATTTTGTTGCTCATCTTGACATAATATAATTCTACTTCACAAGGGTGAGAAGCAACCATTCACGATTCTTAAAATGCAGAGAATAACTATTTTCTAGTATTTGTCCAATGATGAGTCCACAAATTGGACTCATTTAGGGCTATATTTTAATATAAATGGTGTCCTCAAATGCTTATTTTATCTCAATATCTGATGAAAACCTTTAAGTATTAGGTATTTGAAGTATTCAGGAAAGCATGGACACTAAGTCCCCAAAAGGAACGAAAAGGCTGAAAAGAACGAAGAAATGAAGGCCTGAGGATTGCTAAGTCTACTTGGCGAGTCGCCGAAGGGTCTTACTTTGCCTTTTGTTCCAGTTTGTTGAGCCCTAAAGGAAAGGATCAAGTTGGCGGAAAAAGGAAGCAGTCGGTGCATTGCTGAGAAATTCCGTGAAGCAGAACCATGTTGCCCAATAGCCTAGAGCACGACGATGTTGAGGGCTGGTGCAAGACGGCGATGAACTACATTAAAGGGCGAATCACCGAGTTGATCGGCAATTCGGACTAACGACGCCGAATGATCCGCTGCAGCACAAATTTTAAAAAACTATAAATACTAGTTAGAGTTTTAGTTTTAGTGTGGAACAATTATTATAGTTTTCACTTAGAATCGAACAATTGTGATAGTTTTCATATAGAATAGTATTTTTTGATAATTTTGCTCTATGTTTGAGAGGATTTTGAAGACTTGAAGAAGAAGAGAGTTTCGTCTCCAAATATTTGGACTTGGGTCTCTTGATTTCTTCATTCTTGTCTTGTAACAAAACTAAAATCTTCATACCCATTTGAATTTAAGCTCATTTAGGTAGAAATTTCTATCTCTTGATGTGTGGCTAAAAACCCCAATCCTTGGGGTGTGATTTAGCGAATATGGGTTAAGATAATTGTTGGGTCTTTCTTGTTGATAGTCTATTTGTAGTTTAAATGTGATTTCGTTTAGTGGTTGTGGATGAATTTAATGTATTTGTAGTTGTATATACAAGTTTATTTATGTGTTTTCAGCTTGCTTAGAAAGATGTCGTAAAACTAAGACCACTAGATTGATGGCCAGTGTGAGTGGGTCGACATAAGGTTCAGCTTGAGAGAGTGAACCCCACTCCCATGTCCACACACTCAGACGGGGTAAGTTGCTAGAGAGAGAGCTTATCCCCCTTAAAGCTTTGCCTAGTCACAAATACTCTACGAATCTTCTATCGAAAGCATGTACCTAATAATCTAGCTTAACCCGTATTCCCATAACATCTCAAGGATCCCCTCTCATTACTTAGAAACCCTTGTTATTTTGTAGTTTTTGCCTTACTGGTGACAAAACCGCACAATTGTTAATTGACACTCTTGTGTCCCCCTTTAATTTACAATGTTTGTAATCGTCAATGTCTTTAGCTGCGACTAGTTAGAACTAAATTTTATTTTTCTATTAATTCTCAAAACCACTCTCTTGGGATGATCCCAACCCTTGGTTGGGTTACTATACTATTGCACGATCGTAGACACTTGTATCGGAAGTTGTGTCCTTGATTACGCAAACATCAAAATGGCGCCGCTACTAGGGAGTGGTGTTATTTGAGAATTTTTAGATTAGTAGAATTTTTGTTCTTCTTAGTGGTACTTTACTCACTTAATTTTCAGGTTTGTTTTGAGTGTTTGTGTGTTTCAACAGACATATGAGTATGTCAAGCAGTACTCGTGAGCAAATGGAGTTCCCTCCATTAGAAGTAATGATGTTCAGGGATCGTATTCTAACATTCAAACAATTGAAAGGTTAACGGATTCATGAGGCATGGGCAAGGTTTAAATCGCTTCTGATTCGATGCTGCACTCATGAAATTCCCGATATAGTCCTCCTGGACTACTTCTACAGAAGTCTTGGTCCCAGAAATAAAGCATTGGCTGACCGACTCACTCTGGGTGGTATTACACATCAGCCCTATGCAATGGCAGCCCACCTGCTTGATCACATGGTTGAAGCAAACCAAGAAGTAGAGAAGGACTTTATGCTTGCCGCAATGATGACTCAAATGGATGAGTTGGCCAAAAAGATAGTGAAGATTGAAGTCCAATGCAAAAGGAAGGACGAATATGTTCCCCCTCATGAGCGAAGAAAGCCTAAGAAAAATGAGGGTAAACGTGTTGAGGGAATGCTCTCAATCATTCTCGACAAGGTAAGTGAGCATGATAGATTGCTGGAAGAAGTGAAGGAGAACATCAAATTGATGTAATAAACGATTGGTTCTCATTCCAGATCCATTCAGTTGCTCGAGAACCTTACGTGTAATATGATGCATAATCTCGATCCGACACAAAGTAGGGGGTTGCCAAGTGATGTTTTGGGAGGCAATCCAAAACCTCTAAATGCTTTAATCTTGTTGTAAAAATAATGGTGTGTTGATGTTGTAGGTTTGAGTTTGGAAAGTGTTGATAGATGTAGGTTGGCGAAATAAGGATCCAGTTGGCGCATCGCGAAATTGGTTGGCGATCTCACTAGTGTCCGCCGTTTGGACCTCAATTTAAACTAGAATCCCTATAAAACTCAGTGAGATATGAGACCATTCGGCGAATCGCCGATTAGATCAGTGAAGTGCGACTAATGTCACCGAATGAGCGCGAACTGGACTGTTTATAATGGCCAAAGGTCCTAAAATTTAAAATCCTTCACTTTCCCCTCGCTTTTAATCTTCACAAACTCACACCAAGGTAGTATTTCAAATATTCTTGTATTCCGCTAGTATTTTGGTTGGTTGATTTGTGCTCGGAGTTGGATTTCTTTGCCGCCTAGCTTTTCAATCACATTTTAGTCGGCACAGAAGGTTATTTCTCCAAGCCCCGAGTTTGCTTTTGAATAGTTTGTACTCTTTTACAATGATCGTATCTTATTGATGTGTGCTGGGCATCTCTGCTAGAATTAGAATGTTTACATGTTTCTTTTAACTTAAAAACCTTGCCCGTAATGTTTGATTGTCAAATGTCTGTGGCTTTTGTGCTTTTTAATGAGTAGGATTGTGATTGTGTGTGGTTAAATTGATTGGGTGAAGTGTGAGTAGCCCATAATTGTGCTAAATGTCAAAAATTTGCTCAATGATAGAGCGGGTGACATCGCTCTTAAGAGAAAATATCATCACGGCAAATCCGGGAGAAGCTTGAGTATTCTGGGGTGATGGGTAGTATGGATCTTGTGTGAATTTTATTAGTGCATGCCTTGATTTTGTTTTCGGGGTTTGCGGGATTGAATTGGAGTAGGTAGATTGAAATGGGCACGTTGGGCCATTTGGCTAGTTGGGTCGAGCTAGCCGAATTGTTCGGCGGTTCACCCAATGTCTCCATCTCACCCTTAACAGTGTGTTAATTGGATGTTTAAGTCTGTAACTTTTGGCGAGAAGCCACGGGTCGCCGAAAGCATTGCGACTCTCCGAAAGTATTCTTGATCGCCCTTTAAATGCTATTCTGACCCCCTCATGCACTGTAACTTTGGGCGGAGAAACCCATGGTCACTGAAAGTAGTTGGCGATTCACCGAAAGGACCTTACCATCATTTGGAGCCAATCCTTTCGGCGATCCAGAGTTAGCTCGCCAAAGATGTTCGGCGACTCGCCGAGCCACTTGACGAGTCTTCCTACAGTAGATTGCCTGAGCTTCTATTGATTTTTCCCCTAACTCTTCTCAATCTTTTACAGCTATGACTAAACCTAACAGAACAGGTAGCAACACACCACCCCGAGGCAAAGAAAAAGGGATCACAATAAATGAGGATGCAACTGCATCCAGGAACAAGGCCAGTAAACTTTCCACAACTGGTGGGAAAGTCAAAGGCAAGGACAAAACTGTTGAGCTATCAAATGCAAGTTCCGACAGTACTGGTTTTTACACCAATGACCCAACAACATATGATAGTGAGAGTATAGGTTCATATGAAGATGAACTAATGGAGGCACAGTGAAATGAGTTACGATCTAACCAGCTAAACCACCCATCTCGAATCAGAAATCCTCGATCCACCACTCCGACTCCTCCAGTTCCAAAGCAGGCAATAGTACTGGCACCTCTAGTACAAGGCCCCCCACCTAAATCAATGAATAGATTAAAATCTGAGGGGTAGAGAACAATCATTTCCTCAATGATTGTCCATAGATGGGGTGATCGATAGGTATCCTGAGATAATAGAGTTCCTGAAATATCACAAATTCCAAATCTTCACAAAACCCCATGGCTCTTATATACCAAGCTGGTTCAGAGAATTTTACAATGCATGCAATGCATTGGTACCTCAACGAAAGAGGTTGGTAGCGTGTTTCAAAGCAGTTGACAACGTGGTTGACAGAGGAAGGAAGGTAGCTTGTGACAGTGACGCTATCAACATAGCCTTGTGTATGTCTAATAAAATTAATGATCACTGCAAACACTTGATCAGACAGAGAAGCTGGATGCGATGAAAAAGTGGTTAACCCCACTAATCTTAGATGATAATGCTCTGAAATGGTTAGCAGAAGGTGTTTCGATTGAAAAGAAATATTTGAACGTAGATACAAGATACTGGTTCGAGTTCATCAGCAGCACAATTAAGCCATCACAGAATGAATCAATCATTCTCCTTGCCAAAGCAGCTTGTCTTGGATGCATCATGGAGAAAACCAGGATAAATTTAGGGATGATCATTGCTTCTGAGATCCATATGCATTCAAAGCAAAGCTAGAAATCTCTCCCTTTCCCGATATTAATCACTGCATTGTGCAAAAGAGCTTGGGTGCCTAGAGATGCAAAGAAGGATATGGAATTAATAGTCACCGCCTCCACCAATATCCGAAAGATCGAAGCCGAATATCTTAAGGAACAAGCGTAAAAGAAATAGAAGAAAGTTGTGGCTACTGGATCTACACCTGCAGAGGCATATTTGCCTACTCCGGCCCCTAGGCCTTCAGGTATATCTGATGCCATTACCACTCCTGCTGACCCTCCAGGTCCCTCTGCTGTTTCATTACCACCTAGACCTACTGCTGTCGTTGCCTCTTGTGTGCCGATCACTCAGGCATGCTTGATCTGAATGGGATAGCTTGCCCAATCTGCTAATTGTCGGACTGCCAACATAGAAAGCTCCATTCTGGCATGATTCAGGCTACCCTTGATGATACTATGAAACCAATGAGCACTACTATTGATGCTCTAGTGGCCAGGCTAGCAGTGTGTGAGCGCGACCTAGGAGCCATAGAGGAGGTGACAACCTTAAAGGCCGCCATTGCAGAGCTGAGGAAAGATGTGGACTACCTAAAGTCCACCGTTATGTTTATGATATTTGGAATAGTGGAAATTCCAGATGTGCCCGAAATGCCTCAGATCACCACAGGACATAGGGACGGAATGGAGGATACAGTCGATCCTGAATTAGAGGCAAAGACTGACGAAAAGATGTTTGAGGTAGCTACAGCGAACGACAGAGCTGAAACCAAAGAAATCATGATAGATGATGATGTGCAAGCTTCCTTAGCAAAGGATCCTGCTTCTAGATTCAGTGAAGATGGTCCTTTTGTGGGTCACTCTAGGCACTGAACCCTAGAAAAATAGAGCAACCAATTAGCCAAGATCCCCTCTTTGCCTCCCTCTCTGTCTTTCCTTATTTTACCTTTTGGATTCTGTATTAATTGCAATTTGAGGACAAATTGCTTTTATTGGTGGGGTGAGGCCCACCTTTGTGTGCTATTTGATGTTCGTGTTTTGTGTATATATTTGGGCCGTTCTATTTTTAAAATTTTGTTAAATACTGCTTTATGTGGATGTTTGAGCTTACAAATCCTTTTTTTTAAATTGCAAAACGATTT
Source organism: Solanum stenotomum (assembly GCF_019186545.1). NCBI lineage: Eukaryota > Viridiplantae > Streptophyta > Magnoliopsida > Solanales > Solanaceae > Solanum > Solanum stenotomum. Next base: position 30,962,871 of record NC_064284.1, read on the forward strand.
TGACCCTTTCAAAAAAATTTGGCACTGCTCATATGTTGAATATGGCTGTTCTTTTGCAAAAAAATGAGTCTCGGTTCCGATCAATACCGATGACTTTAATAGTGCTCTCAATGGAACGAACATGAATGCACGGCTATAATGAGGCCAAATGAAGTTGCATAGACAATATGTGAACTCTTTGCATCTCGTTATGACTAGCCTAGTATCAAATTGAGTCTCTTGTGATGACCATTGCACACTAGCGAAAGTGTGGAGTCTTGTTTAACTTATAGTGTCAATGCCTAGTATGATGAGCTTACCTGTGAACTATGCATGATAGATTATAGAATTTGCCATGTTGGTCCAGTTGATGCTATCTCTTGATATGATCTTAGGCAACTTCTACGAGTGTAAACAAATTTGACGTATACCTCTTTTGTGACCTACCTTGTGAGCATGTGATTCTCTCTTGAACACCCTTTGAGCCTTACCCTTGTTTCGAAGAAACTTGATGAAAGCAATGACCTTTATTTATCCATCACCCATAATCTTCATGTAGTTGTGGTTAGTTGAGTAGCCAACTTACGCCAAAAGCCTAAGTTGGGGTGTGGTGAAAAGATAGGGGCAAGTCAAGAAGTGCAAGAAAGTCCCTCCTATCTATGGTTTTGAGGAAAATAGACCCCCTCCATATAAAAAGAAAAGACAGAAAAGAAAAAGAAAAAGAATGAAAAAGAAAAGTTGTGGAATAAAGTTGAAAAATGAAAAGGGGGTTTCCAAACAATTCTTGGAAATAATAGGATGACTTATAAGCACTAATGAAAATGATGAAGGAGAAAGGAAAGGAAGTGTTGTGAGCACCACACCACATTAGGATGAAAGTCACTGATCCTAAATGACAATACCTTTGCACTAAGCCCCATTACAAGCCTTGAAAAGACCTTTTTGATCTTGAGTGAGCTGAAACAAATGTTAATTGGAAAATACGAGCAAACCTATGGGTGAAATTATGCATTATGTTCTTCTTTGTGAGTGTGAGCGTTGCATCTGATTCCAAAGCTTTAAACTGTGAAACCATTGTGTGAATATGGAATCATTCTTTGTGTGAATATGGAATCATTCTTTGTGTGAGGGCATTTGAACACTATAGTTGAGCTTGAACTTTCATTTGAAGCAAGTATTGTGAGCATGAGATTCGTTGATATTGGTAAGTCACAACTTGAATCTTTGAGTGCACATTTGATCTTTGCATAAGTAATTTAAGTCTTGTTGTGTGCATTTATGATTGAGTATTGTATAGCACTGTTCAAGACACCTTTTTTGAATGGCTGAACTTGAGTATCCTTGAGGACAAGCAAAAGTTTAAGTTAGGGGTGTTAATGAGTTCCCAAATTGGACTCATTTAGGGCTATATTTTAATAGAAATGGTGTCCTCAAATGCTTATTTTATCTCAATATCTGATGAAAACCCTTAAGTTTCAGGTATTTGAAGTTTTAAGGAAAGCATGGACACTACGTCGCAAAAAGGAACGAAAAGGCTGAAAAGAACGAAGAAATGAAGGCCTGACAATCGCCGAGTCTACTTGGCGAGTCACCGAAGTGTCTTACTTCTCCTTTTGTTCCAGCGTGCTGAACCCTGAAGGAAAGGATCAAGTCGGTGGAAAAAGGAAGCAGTCGGAGCATCGCCGAGAAGTTCCGCGAAGCAGAACCATGTTGCCCAATAACCCAGAGCACAACGATGTTGAGGGATGGTGTAAGACGGTGATGAACTACACCAACGAACAAATTGCCGAGTTGATCGGCAATTCCAACTAACGATGCCGATTGATCCACTGCAGCACAAATTTATAAACACTACAAATACTAGTTAGAGTTTTAGTTTTAGTGTGGAATAATTATTATAATTTTCACCTAGAGTCAAACAATTGTGATAGTTTTCATATAGAATAGTACTTTTTGATATTTTTGCTCTAAGTTTGAGAGGGTTTTGAAGACTTGAAGAAGAAGAGGGTTTCATCTCCAAAGATTTGGACTTGGGTGTCTTGATTTCTTCATTATTGGCTTTTAACAAGACTAAAATCTTCATACCCATTTGAATTCAAGCTCATTTAGGTATAAATTTCTATCTCTTGATGTGTGGCTAAAAACCCCAATTCTCTGGGTGTGATTTAGCGAATATGGGTTAAGATAATTGTTAGGCCTTGCTTGTTGATAGTCTATTCGTAGTTTAAATGTGATTTCGTTGAGTGGTTGTGGATGAATTTAATGAATTTGTCGTTGCAAATAGAAGTTTATTTATGTGTTTTTGGCTTGCTCGAGAGAGAGGTCGTAAAACTAAGGCCACAAGATTGATGGCCAGTGTGAGTGGGTCGACATGAGGTTCAGGTCGACAGAGTGAACCCTAGTCCCATGTCCACACACTCAGCTCGAGAGAGTGAGTGGGTTAAGGCGTAGGCTGATCTTCATTCGGAAAGTGGGTGACCGAGAGGAATGCATTTGAAACGGGGTAAGTTGTTCGAGAGAGAGCTTATCCCCCTTAAAGCTTAGCCTAGTCAAAAATACTCGACGAATCTTCTATTGAAAGCATATACCCAATAATTTTGCTTAACCCGTATTCATGTCACATCCCAAGGATCCCCTCTTATTACTTAGAAACCATTGTTATTTTGTTGTNCCCCCCCCCCCCCCCATGTTAATTGACACTCTTGTGTCCCCTTTTAATTTACAATGTTTGTAATCGTCAATGTCTTTAGCTACGACTAGTTAGTACTAATTTTTATTCTTCTATTAATTCTTAAAACCACACTCTTAGGACAATCCCAACCCTTGGTTGGGTTACTATACTATTGAATAATCATTGACACTTGCATCGGAAGTTGTGTCCTTGATTACGCAAACATCATCCAACACTCAACAAATTTTGACTCATATCAGGCGTGTATAGAACTTCGGGAATAGTTTTCATACCTTGTGTTGTTGACATAAACATTGTACCTCTGCCTTTTACTTCTATTGCCTCATTGTTTCCGACTTTTACTTTAGATTTGTAAGTATCATCAAGGAATTTGAATATTTCAACATCATTGCACAAGTGATGTGTGCAACCACTATCAAGAAGACTTGAATCAGAGGATTCATTAATTAAAAAGTATGAATCTGCAAAGAATTGCTGACCATGTGCATCTGCAGCTTCTGCTGCTTATGCTTGCAAAGCTTCAGAGGCCTTTGGTCTTGAGTTGCAGAACTTGGATATGCGCCATGTCTTCTTGCAGTTGCCACATATTGCATCGATTATCCACCAACAGTACTTCTCCAGATGTGTAGTTCGTTTACAATGGTTGCACGGAGGGAACTTCTTCTTCACATCACCACTATTGTTTCCTCAATAATGCTTGCCCTTATTCTTTTGGTTGAACTTTTGCTTTTCTTTACTGGAAATTTTCTTTTGTATAGAGAAAGCTCCTTTAGTGAACTTGTCCCGTCTCATAGTCCTTCTTCGCTCTTTTGCTTGAAGAGCACTCATTAGTTCACCTAATGAAAGTTTACACTGGTCTTTGCATTCTTTAAGAGAGGAAATCTTAGATTCAAATCTCTCACGAAGATTCACAAGAACTTTCTCTATGATTTGTTTTTCTGTAAATTCTTCACCAAGAAGTCTAATGTTATTAACAATTAAGGAGATTTGATTAGCATACTTACTAATTGTTTCACCTTCCTGCATATTCAAGGACTCAAACACCCTTTTTGGTTCAACAATTGCATTTGATGTGTTCTAACGTTGACTTGTTATTCTTCTTTCAACCTACCCCAAGCCTCTTTTGCTATTTTACAAGTCATGATTCTATAAATCACAGAATCTACCACAGTATTCTACATAAGCGACTTCGCTTAAGATTTATTTACCTACTCTTCGTTGTTAGATTTTATCTGAGCCAAGGTAGGATTTGTTGGTAGAGCAGCAAGTGGTTTATCTTCTATCACAGTTTCCCAAAGTTCATAGGCTTCTAGAAAACCTTGCATCTTCACAGACCAGATTTTGTAATATTCACCGGTGAAAGTGAACGGTGGATTTAAAGGTAGGTCTTTGGATGTCATTTTGTGTTGTAGGTTAAAATTTTTTGGTCATGCAAGATCAACTTGTGGCTCTGATGCAACTGTTTAAACACAAACACTCAAGAAACTGATTTGAAGAATAAAAATAGAGTGAACTTATGAAATTCCAACAATGCATTAATTTGCAGCAGATCTAAATTTATCCACGGAAAAACCTAACCATTTCCTATCTAGTAACCACTGAAAAAGTGAATGTTAAAACTGAATAAGAACATGTGCCACTAACAGTCATAAAAGGGGCGACTAACTTCAAAAAGTTAAGCAACTAAAGATGACTAAGTCTAGCTATAAAATAGGAAGCACTAAACTGAAATAAGTAAAAAATAGTAAAAATAATTAGCTGAAAAAAAATGCCATTTGTCTAATAGCAAGAACATATTCCCCGACTTTGTCTCCCTCTAGGTATTTGTCACAGTCAAAAAATAGAGGTCATAATATGACACATATTTCGATTCAACCAATAGGTATGACAATCTCTTATCAAAATTATTATTTATTTAAAGGAAAAAAACAAATCATAAGTAATTAAGCAGTGTAAATCGAGTCTCAAATTCAAACTTTAAAAAATCAAAATAGAATGCATAAATAATTATGCCTTCAACACCAAAATCTAGAGACACGAGTCAAGCTTCTACAATAACATGGATAATTTCTCCTTCTCTTTTACAGTATGAAACATTTTTCTACTCGTAGTGAGATAAAATTAGCTAATTCAAACGAGATAATGATACTAAAGATAAGGTATGAGTCATGCTTCAATAAAATTAATACATAAGAAGGTAAAGACTAAACATTGAACACAAAGATTTTTCACATAAAACATGTGATTTATATGAAACATAAATAAAAACATAAGGGAATAAATTAAACGAGAGAGTGAGGATAAAAATATTTCTTTTAGATTCTTCAAGCAAGGAAATAGAGAAATCAAACTAAAACTAATTGTTGCAGTTGTCTTCTGCAACTACATGACCTAAATTCAAGCTAAAAGATGACGGAGGGCAAAAGAATGTTGAGGAACTGCACAACACAATAAATTGATATATTTTAGCCATTTTTTGTTTCCTAGTTTGTGTAAAACTCTGTTAGTTACTATTCAGTATTAGTTCCTCAATTTCAGCAAAATATAACTTAGTTTTGATAGATTTTTTAGCATTACTTTACATCATCTAGTTAAGATGCGATGTATTTATTCAGTCTCATTTAACAATAGAAATCACTTTTTTCCTTTTTCTTCTTCAATCAGTTCTTATTCTCTCTATTAAACACTAACATTGGTATTAGAGCACTTTAGTTTTTAAGGGACTTGTAAGAATTTGTGAGTTATATTGAGTAAAACCCAAACCTAATTAAACCATTCCATAAAACTAGCTTCGCTCTGCCAGTTTTTGATGAAGAAAACTAAAAAATTTGGGTTGTTAGGATGGAAGCCTACATGGATGTATTTGATCTCTGGGAGGCAGCAGAGGAGGATTATGAAGTTCCTCTTTTACCATGCAATCCTACAATGGCTCAAATTAAAACTCATAAAAAAAGGCTAGGAAGTTGAAGGTGAAGGCATGTCTCTATGTTGTAGTATCTCCTACTATTTTTCCAGAATCGTAACTCTTAAATCAGCTGAGGAAATATGGAACTTTCTTAAAAAGGAACATTATGGAGATGAAAGAATTCGAGGCATGAAGGTCTTAAACCTGGTGAGGGAATTTGAAATGCAAAAAATGAAGGAATCTGATACAATTAAAGAGTACTCATATAAACTTATTAGTTTGGCTAATAAGGTAAAGTTACTTGGTGTCGAACTTTCCGATACAAGGATTGTGCAGAAAATCCTTGTTACTTTACCTGAAAAGTTTGAAGCAACAATTGCTTCACTACAAAATACAAAAGATTTGTCAAACATTACTTTGGCAGAACTTTTAAACTTCTTGCAAGCACATGAACAAAGATGAATGTTAAGGAACGAGGAAACTGTTGAAGGAGCTTTACAAGCAAGGAATCAATTCAATGTCAGAGGCAAAGGTAGGAAGCAGAAGTTAAGAATAGCTATGCTACATAAACAGAAGTTTCTGCAACTGATAGCAATTCTAGAAACGATAACAAAAGTGGAAAATATCCACCATGTCAGCATTGTGGGAAGAGAAATCATCCACACTTCAAATGTTGGAAAAACATGATATGAGATGCATAAAGTGTCATAAACTTGGTCATTCTGAGATTATTTGCAAAGAAAAAGGACCATAACGATTAAATGGAGCTCAAATTGTTGACGAACAAGAAACATATCAATTGTTTGTGGCTACTTCCTTTGCAAGTAGAAGTTCAAGCGAAAGCTGGTTAATTGATAGCGGTTGTACAAATCGTATGACTCATGATGAGGAGATATTTAGAGAGTTAGAAAGATCTACAATCTCTAGAGTCATAATTGCTAATAGGGATCATCTTCTTGCCAAAGGAAAAGGCACAATAGCTATTGAAAGCTACTCAAGTACAAAGTTAATTTCATGTGTACTTTTTTTCCCTAAACTGATCAAAATTTGTTCAATGTAGGGCAACTTTTGGAAAATGGTTTTAATCTTAAATTTGAGGATAAGAAGTGTGTGATCTTTGATCCAAAGGGCTAACAAAGTTGTCAAGTTAAAATGAGAGGAAAGAGTTTTTCCTTTGATCCAATGGAGGAAAAGTTGGCTGCCTATCAAGCCAAGAGATGACAACAAATATATGGCACAAGACACTCAAACATTTTCATCACAGGGCACTCTTGCACACGTTGAAGAAAGACATGGTTTCGAGGAGTACCACTTATGGAGGATGAACATGCAACTTGCAACTCATATAAATTGGGAAAGCAAAGTAGGATGCCTTTTGCCAAGGTAACCCGGAGAGCATCAGTGAAGCTTCAATTAGTCCATACTGATTTGTATGGACCACATAGGATTGCTTCTCTTAACGGAAGTAAATATATTATAGAATTCATTAATGATATGACACAAATGCGTTGGAATTATATTTTCATGTTCAAATCTAAAGTACCTGAAGTGTTCTGGAAATTCAAACTCTGGTACAAAATCAAAGTGGTTGTAGGATTCAAATGCTTAGATCAGATAATGGTACAGAGTACACATCTGATCGATTTAAAAAGTTTTGTGAAAATGCAGGATTTGAGCGTCAACTCATTATTTGATATACTCCGCAATAAAATGGTGTCAGTGAAAAGAAGAACAGATCGATAATGGAGATGCCGAGATGCTTGTTATGTGAGAAGGGCCTACCACAAAAATTGTGGATAGAAGCAACTAACACTGTTTTTTTTTCAAAATCGGTTGCCTACAAAAGTCGTGAAGGAATAGACACCTTTTGAGGCATGACATGGGTATAATCCATCCTTACAAAGCTTAATAATCTTTGGTTGTTTGTGCTTCTCACATATTACACGGGTTAAGAGGGACAGCCTAGATAAGAAAGTTGAACTTGTGGTCTTTATTGGTTATAGTACAATCTCCAAAGCTTACAGATTTTTTCTGCCTTATGCAGAAAAAATTATGGTAATCATAGATGTATTTTTTATGAAGAATAAGTAATGGGACTAGGAAGAAGTTAACTAGAAGCAGATCACAAGAAATCTAATAGATTCAGATGAGAACATTGCTGATAAATATGTGAGAGGAACAAGGTCACACTCTGACATATACCAGAGATGCAATGTGGCCATTTTGGAGCCTTCTAGATTTTAAGAAGTCGTTTTCGATCCCAAGTGGAAAGCTGCAATAGAAGAGGAGCTTGAAATTATTGAGAAGAGCGAGATGTGGTAGCTTTTGGAAAAACCATAACATAGGAATATCATTCGTGTGAAGTGGGTTTATCACACGAAATTGAATGTTGATGGATCTTATAACAAGCTCAAAGCAAGACTTCTTGTGAAAAGTTACTCACAAATTTTTGGAGTTGATTATTCAGAAATCGTTTCTCCAGTTGCTAGGATTGATACTATAAGGTTGTTACTAGCTATTGCTGCTCTAAAAGGTTGGAAAATCTTTCAACCAGATGTCAAGTCCCATTTTTAAAAATGGTTTTCTACATGAGCAAATTTATGTGAAGCAACCTTAATGTTTTTCTATAAAGAGACATGACGACTAAGTGTATCTATTCAGAAAGCCATTTATGGTTTAAAAAAAGCTCCAAGGGCTTGGTACAGTCGAATTGATGATCACTTGCAAGACTTAGGTTTTAAGAAAATCCTACGAGAATCAACTCTATTTAATGAAAGAAGAGATTCTAATAGTATGCTTATATCACTTTATGTCAATGATCTTCTTGTAATAGGCAACAACCTTAAAATGAAAGATGAATTCAAGGTAGAGATGAAGAAAGTGTTCGAAATGACAGACTAGGGAAAAATGTCTTACTTTCTTAGAATGGAGATTTGTCAAACCCACAATGAAGTGTTCATTTGTAAAAAGAAATATGCAAGGGATACAATGAAGAGGTTCAAAATGGAAGATTTAAAACCTATGAGCACTCTAATGAATCAGAAAGAAAAGCTGATTAAAGATGATGGTAGTGACAATGATGACGAGGCAAGTTATGGAAGTATGGTTGGATGTCTCATGTATCTCACTACCACGAGACCCGATATTCTGCAAACAGTAAGTGTCTTATCTAGATTTTTGAATTATGCAAGTGAGATGCACATGAAAGCAGCCAAAAGAATGATAAGGTATGTCAAGGGAACTTTGGAATACGGTGTTAGGTTCGGAAAAAGTTACAACTTCAACTTGCAAGGGTATTCTGATAGTGATTGGACTGGGTCAAATCATGACATCATAAGCACTTCAGGTGATTGTTTTATTCTTGGGTCGGGATGTTTTTCATGATTCTAAAAAAAGCAAGGTATCGTGGCATAGTCAAGGGAACTTTGGACAATGGTGTTAGATTCAGGAAAAGTCAGAACTTCAACTTGCAAGGGTATTATGATAGTGATTAGGTTAGGTCAAATGATGACATGAAAAGCACTTCGGGTAATTGTTTTATCTTCGGTTCGGGATGATTTTCATGATGCTATAGAAGAATCAAGGGATCATGGCACAGACAACTGCAGAAGCTGAATTTAAAGTTGTAATATCATTTGTTAATCAAGAACTTTGACCAAGTAAGATTATGTTAGATCTTGATCTGGAGCAACAAGAAAGCACGAAAGTGTTTGTGGATTATCAGACAACCATGGAATTTTCTCATAATCTAGTTTTTTATGGAAAAACAAAACATTTGAATATCAAATTGTACTATCTCAAGGAAGTGCAAGCAGATAGAGAGGTGAAGTTTGTTTATTGCAAGTCGGAAGATTAAAATATTGATGTTCACTAAGGCATTTCATGTTAATATGATTGAATTCCTTAGAATGAAGCTCGGTGTCACGCCCTGAGCCTATGCCTTGGACATTACCGGTACTTGAGAACTATCGCTGGTCCACAAGCTAACCCTTGGTCTGGCTGACTACTTAGCAGAAGACTTACTCAAGAAAAATGGAGACTCCAACTACCAACAATTAACTCAAAGAATCTCAACAATAACCCAATTCATTAAATGTTGGAAATACTTATTTAAACATAAATATGTGACTCAAAGTCTCAAAACATCAACTTTGGAAATAGGGAGAGACTCCTCAACTTCGAACTATATAGGAAACCTCTAAATACTACGAAAGCTATTGGGACAGGATCCTCGACAACTCAACAAAACAATAGTGATAGCGTGAAGTCCTCCTGAAAGTAAGGAGGCTTACCAAAACTAGCTAGAATACAAATGGTATAAACGGAGCGCCTGTTGATGACCCTGAACACTTGTATTTGCATCATAAAATGATGCAGGTCGAATGACATTAGTAAATTGAATGTACGAGCATATAAGGGGAAAACTCAAACAAATATAACTGAACTAATAACATGGCAAGACAATACTCACCTTAAACTTAACTACAATATGAATGAAATAATAATAAATGCAATATTTAAAGCTTTTAGAAAAGAAGATATAAACTCAAATGTATAAAAATACAATAACATACTTTTTACTCTTATTTGGGAGATTATCTAACCGACAACTATCATTATGAGCTATGTGATGATACAGCGTCTCGCTCACGCTGCCAGAACTGTCTTGTACCATGCCGTGGTATAGAACACCTCAACTAAGTTGATCCACTAAGTTATGCTTAAAAGCAATAAGGAGTTGTCTAAAAAGTAAGGTCCCTTGTCAGTGCTCAGTACTACTCCCAATAATATATAATTCATGCTCAAATGTATAAAACATAACTCTTTCTTAATTGGAGGTAGTTACTCAAAAGATCCTCTTAAAAGAGGTAATACTCTGAAACTTCTCTAAACTTGTAAACTCATTTAGAAATTAATGTTTCTCTCTTTTAAAGATAAAAGTGTTACACTTGGGAATACTTAGTTCCCTTATACTCATTTTGAAATATTAAATATAACTCCTTTCATTCTCATACTCATTTACTAAAGATTTAATTCAAAACTATAGTTAATTGCAAAAGAGTTCTCAAATTTGACTGAATAGAACCTCTTGAACTTTCCTCTTAACTTTACTTAAATTTTGATCTGTACATTAAATTAAGAGATGTGATCAGGATATGCAGGATCTCTCAAGGTTTAATAAAGACATTAATAGTTAATATCAAGAAGAGAGCGAATACATGATTTGAAAAAACACATACAGGACGAAGAATAGAGAAGAAAAGGGTCAGGCAACCCTGGCCTAGTAGTGGCGTGTCGTGCCAACCTCAATAGTCATGGGGATGCTTTGGGGCACACTATAGGCATAGGGTGCCAACCCCAAAGCTGAAGCGCCAAGTTCCTACTGCTTTAGGGGGGCTCTTCCCCACCCCGTAACCAAATTGTTGACGAATTTTTTTGTTTACTTTTGGGTCCTAACTCATCTAGAATCAATTGTTTTCTTCCAAATTCACTTTGATTCATAAACCTAACACAAATTCATTGAAATACCACCCAAATTCTATCAAGAAACACTACTTATTCGCAAGACACTTACCTCAAGAACATAAAACCTCCAATGTTAAAGAATGAGGCTAAAAGTCAAGAACTACTCAAGAATCTTTACATAAATGATGTCATGGATGAATTAATGGAATAATTACATGTTTGGCGTGAGGATGAACAAGTCCATTACTATGGAAAACCTCACATACTGGAAAAAAATGATTGTTCTTGGCGAAATTCCTCAACCCTTGAATAACCCTTGAAAACCCTTTTTTCGTCTTCTTGAAACTTCACCTTAAAAATTTAAGTATTTAGGAATGTGAAAAATAACTTAGCATCTGATTAGACCCCTAAATTGGGTGAGAAAAGTGTGTTCAAGCCTAGTGGGGTAAGGAAAATACCAAAATTCCCCTTTCTCAAATGGATAAAATGCCTTAACTAGAAAGGCTTCACTTAAACAGCCATAACATTTAACTAGGAGCTCGAAATTTATCAAACTTGGTGATGTTGGAAAGAAGACTGAAAGACCTTCAATTTGATATATGAAGGGCCACCTAACTCTTTATGTGCTAAAATATATAGTCATTTGAAGTTGGTCCAAAACTAAAACTGATAGAAATGTGAGTCTTCAAACGAAGGTCTTTGAGTCCTCTTTCTAACGCCACCAAGTTTGCTAAATTTGAAGGTGCGAGTAAAATGTTATGATTATTTGAGTGAAGACTACCCAGTTAAGGCTTTACATCCGTTTGGGAAAGGGGTACTTGGTCTTTTCCTTACCCCACACGACATGACCACGTTTTTCTTCACCCAAGTTAAGGGTCTAAACAGATGCTAAGTTACTTTTCACATTACAAAACACTTAGAATTTTAGGGCTAAGTTTCAAGAAGATGAAAAGAGGGTTTCTAAGCGTTCAATCAAAGGTTAAGGAATTTCGCCAAGAAATGGGTTCTTTTGAGGTATGTAGGCTTCTCATAGTGTTGAGTTTGTTCTCCCTGACGCCAATCATGTAATTTCATTCATCAATTCGTCCATGAGATTGTGTATATTGAGATTCTTGAGAAGTGCTTGAATTTTAGCCCCATTCTTTAACGATGGAGATTTTGAGTTTTGAGGTGAGGATTTTGCAAATGAGTGATGCTTCTTGATAGATTTTGTGTGGGATTTCATTGAATTTATATTGGGTGTATGAATCAAAGAGAGTTTTGAGGAAACCATTCGATTCTAGATGAGTTAGGACCTGAAATTTGACAAGAAAATTGTCGTGTTTCTAGGTAAAGGGGTGGAGCGTCGCCCTAGCCGTAGCGCCCAAACTACTGGCAAGTAGTTTGGGTTCTGGCGCACTGCGCTCGAAGTGCACCCCAAACACTGCTCGGTAATTTGGGTGATGGCGCCCTGCACCACTTAGTGCGCCAGGGTCGCCAGGTCCTTTCTCTTCTGTCCTTCTTTCCGTATATGTTTATTCAAATCATGTGTACGTTATCTTCTTAATAGGAACTCTTTAAGTCTTCTGTAATTCTTGAGAGATCTTACATGTCATAATCACATGTCTTAATTCACATTTCGAAGTAAACTAAAGTCAAGAGGAAAGTCAAGAGGTCCGTTTATGAATTCTTTAAATTGATTATAGTTTTCAACTAAATCTTGAGTAAATGATTATGAGAATGAGAAGAGTTTTCTTTCATGTTTCAAAATGAGTATAAGGGAATTAAGTATTCCAAAAATGTAATACTTTTACATTTAAAAGAGAGAAACATCGATTTCTAAATGAGCTACGAGTTCAGAGAAGTTTCAGAGTATTACCTCTTTTAAGAGAGTCTTTTGAATAATTACCTCAACTTGAGAAAGAGTTATGTTTTAAACATTTGAGCATAAGTTATATATTATTGGGAGTAGTATTGAGCACCGATATAGGGATGAGTTCAGACAACTCATAATCCTCATAAACCATGTATGCCAACATGGGTAAAGGATCATACTTTTTAGATGATTCCTTATTGCTTTTAAGATTAGCTTAGTGGATGGATCCACTTAGTTGAGGTATTCTATACCCCAGCAAAGTATAGGACAATTCTAGTAGCATGGGCAAGACTTTGTATCATAACATAGCTCATAGCGATGGTTGTCGCTTAGCGAATCTCCCAAATAAGAGTAAAGAGTATGTTATTGTATTTTTATACATTTGAGTTGATATCTATTGTTTTAAAACCTTTAAATATTGCATTTCCTACTATTGCTTTCTTATTGGAGATGAGTTTGAGGTGAGTATTGTCTTCCCACGTAATCAGTTCAGTTAAGTATTACTTTTAGTTTTCCCCTTACATGCTTGTACATTCAATGCACTGATGTCATTTGGCCTGCACCTTTTTTATGATGCAGATACAGGTGTTCAGGGTCATCAACAGGCGCTTCGTTGATACCTTTGTATTCCAGTTCGCTTTGGTGAGCCTCCTTGCTTTCTCGTAGGTTCCACATTTATATTTCAGTTTGGTTAAGATGTTGTCGGTCTTGTCCCGACATCTATCGTAGTATTTAGAGGCATCATAGATAGTACTAGTTGAGGAGTCTTTCACTATTTCCTTTGTGATGTTTTGAGATGAGTTGCTTTGAGTATTTCCGGACATACTTTGGATTAAGCTGTAGTTGATACCTTATGAGTTAAATCTTTGCAATTGAAGTTCTTCTTTTGTTGAGTAAGTCTTCCACTGAGTAGTGAGCTAGGCCAAGGGTTGGCTAGGGTTCGCTTAGGGACTAACGATGGTTCTCAAGGGCTGGCTATAACCAGGGTGTAGGCTCAGGGCGTGACAAATACTATGAGAAACATCACATACCCTGGAAAGAACGATTGTTCTTGGAGAAATTTCTAAACTGTTGAATGAACGGTTAGAACCCATCTTTTTCTCTTCTTGAAACTTCGCCCTAAAATTCTAAGTGTTTAGGAATGTTAAAAAATAATTTAGAGTCTGATTGGACCCCTAAATTGGGTGAGAAAACGTGGTCAAGCCTAGTGGGGTATGGAAAACACCAAAATACCCCTTTCTCAAACGGATGAAATGTCTTAACTAGAGAGCCTTCACTCAAACAGTCATAACTTTTTATTCGTAGCTCAAAATTTAGTAAACTTGGTGGCATTAGAAAGAGGAATCAAAGGCCTTCAATTTTATAGGTAATGGTTCACCTAACTCTTTATGTTCTAAAAGATATGAGTGTTTGAATTTGACCCAAAACTAAAATTGATGGAAGTTCGAGGTGTTACACCTGGACTATGCAGTTCTTGAACCATGAGGAGTGTAACATTTGTCTTCTAGAATTACATGACCTAAATTCAAGCTAGAAGATGACGTAGGGAATAAGAATATTTAGGAAGTGCACACCAGAATAAATTGCAATAGTTTAGCTATTTGTGTTTCCTAGTTTGTTTAAAACTCTGTTATTTATTGTTAAGTATTAGTTCCTCAATTTCAGCAAACAGTAACTTTATTTTAACTATTTTCTGTTTCCTAGTTTGTTTAAAACTCTGTTAGTTACTTTAAGTATTAGTTCCTCAATTTCAGCAAACAATAACTTAATTTATCCATATTTTTTAGCATTACTTTACATCATCTTAGTTAAGCTGCGATGTATTTATTCAGTCTCATTTATCAATAGAAATCACTTTTCCCTTTACTTCTTCAATCAATTCTTATTATCCTCTGTTAAACACTAAAACTAACCATAAATATTAACATATTTCAAGTCTCAAAACAATGTTTAAGACGAAAAGACAAAGTAGAATACTAAATTATTACATGATCTTAGGAGCCAAAAACTTGGTTTAAGCTCGTCTGCTTAAATAAAAAAATTACTTTGAACACACAGATTATTCAGAAAACCAGAAACAATTCCACCTCTGATCTTCAACTCAAAAATAACAAAGAAAAGGAAAATGCTTACAAGTTAATAATTTTCACAACTATTAGGATGAGGACAAAGTGTCCAAAACATACTCAAGTAAAGGAGATTCTAGCCTTTTGGGTGTCCCTTCTCTCATTTAAAACAGTGGAGACTTGATGGATTTATATAGATTTCAAAGTCTCAGAAAAATTTGGTTCTCAATCAATTTAGGAGAATAGAAATTTAGGAATTCCTAAGGGATAAGAATTCAAGGTTTATACATTCTGGGATATGGTTGACTTACCCACTGGTGGAATGTTGTAGGTGTCATCATGACTTGAGATTTCGAATCGTAATAGTGAAGACATGCTTTTCCGGGAAAGGAGAAGATGAATAGAGAGAAATATTAGGGTGTGGGGTATGTTCGGAGGAAATATGAGTCAAGAATTTGGTTTCATTATCATTTGATGGGGAAAAATTGGATCCAAAATGGTTGGAGGGAACTATTTTATCAAACTTAAACATGGTTTTCAAGGGTGCGATTGATACGAATGTAAATATTTCTCAATTTTTTTGTTACTCAAAACTTTCGATAAACTCTTTTTTTTTAAGATTGAAAAAAATGACTTCTATGCTAATAAAAAAAATCTTCATAATTGACGTTTATTATCTTTTTCTTACCCTCCAACCCATCCGACCATCGATCCCCACCAGTCTACAACTTACCTTCACCCTCTAGCATCCCCGTAGCTTCCATCTCCATCACTCCACACCTTACCTTCCACCCTTTACACTCATAGAGTTTTTCTAGAAAACATTTTACTTCGTACGAAACACAACAAAAACTCATGTTTTTTCTTCATGGGTTATTGGCTCAATTATTTATCTGTATCTATAATCATTACGATGATAATTAAACTTGTATATATGAAGTTGTGTGACAGATGGTCTAAGGTTGGACTCTCATACATCTTCATGGAAAATTTAGTTGAGCAAAAGGCAGCAATTATAAAAAGATTCATTGATACTACAGTGAATGTGGGGAGAAAAGAGATCCTGGATGGGTTTAGGGCACGATCACGTGTCGTAATTGAGAAAGAAGCTAATGCTGCTACAAGATCAAATGCTACTACAAGCTTTACTCATGGCTTTATTGATTTTTTGCTGCCTTGTCTTTTGGCTTCCTCCAAACCCTTACCAGTTATGAGTTTAACTCCCTTTGCTAAGTGCGTCAATCATGGTTTTGCCGCCTACATTTCACTTGAAGATGTTCAAAATTCTGAGAACTACACTCGCGTTCTGATTCATTCTCCTAGATACCGAGTTATTCATAGGAATATATATTTACGTGCTCTTGATCTCTGTCTGTTCAGATACTATATATTTCGATCTCTGTCAGTTCTGATAGTCATGAATATATATACAGGTACATGGACTGTGAGTTGGATCCAACATCCTCCTGAAACTCCATTGTCATCTTCGATCATTTCTATCTTTGTTTCCTTTGTAGGAACAAGATCTAAAATCATAACGTTAACATTGGCATATTCAATCATTTATATCTCAGTTTCCTCTGTAGGAACAAGATCTAAAATCGGAACGTTAACATTGGCATCTTCTAACATTCCATTGCCAATGTTAACGTTCCAATTTTAGATCTTGTTACTACATAGGAAACTGAGATAGACATGATCGAAGATGTCAATGTTAACGTTCCGATTTTAGATCTTGTTCCTACAGAAGAAACTGAGATAGACATGATCGAAAATGACAATGGAGTTTCAGGAGGATGTTAGATCCAACTCACAGTCCATGTACCTGTCACTATAAGAAAAGTTTGAATTACATGGGAATTTTCCTGGGGATTAGTATGAAAATTCACAGAAAAAATTATTTTGGTGCAAATTTTCATACTAATCCCTAGGAAAAAATTGCCATGTAATTCACACTTTTCTTATAGTGTGTATATATATTCATGATTATCAGAACAGACAAAGATCGAGATATATAGTATCATAATAGACAGATATCGAGATCATGTAAATATATATACCTATGAATAACTCGGTATCTAAGAGAATGAATAACAACGCGAGTGTAGTTCTCAGAAATTTGAACATCTTCAAGTTAAATGTAGGTAGCAAAACCATGATTGACGCACTTAGCAAAGGGAGATAAACTCATAACTGGTAAGGGTTTGGATGAAGCCAAAAGACAAGGCTTGCAGAGAATTAATAAATCCATGAGTCAAGCTTGTAGTAGCATTTGATCTTGTAGCAGCAACATCTTCCTTCTCAATTACGACACATGATCGTGCCGTAAACCCATCTAGGATCTCTTTTCTCCCACATTCACTGTAGTATCAATGAATCTTTTTATAGTTGTTGCCTTTTGCTCAGCTGAATTTTCCGTGAAGATGTATGAGAGTCCAACCTTAGACCATCTGTCACACAAAATTTATATATACAAGTTTAATTATCATCATCATGATTATAGATACATATAAATAATTAACCCAATAATCCATGAAGAAAAAAACATGAGTTTTTTCTGTGTTTGGTATGACTGAAAATGTTTTCTAGATAAACTCTATGAGTGTAGAGGGTGGAAGGTAAGGTGTAGGGTGATGGAGATGGAAGCTACTGGGGTGCTAGAGGGTGAAGGTAAGGCGTAAGGTGGTGGGGATCTATGGCTGGATGTGTTGGAGGGTAGGAAAAAGATAATAAACGGTAGTTATGAAAATTTGTTTTATTAGCAAAGAAGTCATTTTTTTCAATCTTGAAAAAAAGAGTTTATCAAAAGCTTTGAGTAACAAAAAAATTGAAAAATATTTTCATTCGTATCAACCGCCCATTTTAACATATTTTATCAAATCATAAAACAGCAAAAAAAATTAATATACATTAAATTCTAAGTGAGTGTGGATGAGTGAGGGTGGGTAGGTTCCCCTTTTGAGTTCCTTTATTTTCTTTGTTCTTTTATGTTATTGTTCTTTATAAGTCATTCCTCTTCCCCCGCTCCCCTCTCACACAAAACATAACTAACTTCTTTTTTTTTGTATGAATTTTTTTAATTTAGTAATATTTTCTTGCTTTGTACTTCATTTATTTTGTAGTTAACTAGATGTAATTTTATTTCAATCTGATATGGGTGCTAACAATTGAGATATATACACAGCTGTAGGAAGCTTCAAAATTAATAAGTCTAAAATGTTGTAGCTTCTCGATCAGGCTTAGAGTCTCTGAATTATGAAAATGATAATTGAAATTCTCTTGAAAGATGTTAACATGACTAATTTGGATTGCTTTCCTAAATATTTTCTATATTATCAATCTTTAGAGATCATCAATCCCCCAACTCTCATTCTTGTAATTGTTTATCCGACTATCATGAATCAAAATGATAATCGACAAATGCTACGATCCTTTCAGCAAGCTGATCTTAGCCAACAAACCTTTCTTCCCCTTTTACCACCAGCTGCTGAGCTAGCGTATGTACCAACAATTGTTGTAGCACCACAAGAATGACTTGATGTTCTATAACAATTATATTTGTGATTGTATAGAAACATGTAAGCTTTTTGCCTCATCTTATTTATTATTTTATGAGTATATTTTACAGAATGGTAACGTTGATTGAACGAATCATAAAATTTGTTGGTTACCATTTTGATTCATGATAACTTGATTAGCAATCACATGAATGGGGTTTGTGGTGTTGATGATCACAAAAGATTGATCATTTGGGTTTTGCCGATAAGAAACTAGAAAATTCATAGGAAACAATTCAAGAAAGAAATTCAAATTAGTCATGTCAAATGTAAAACTATGTCAAGAGAATTTCAATCATAATTTTGATAATTAAGAGATCAAGTCTGATCTAGGAGCTACAACACTTTTAAATTTATTAATTTTGAAACTTCTTATAACCGTGCTTTTATCCCAATTATTACCAATCATATTAGATTTATATAAAATTATATTTTGTAGTTGTAAAAAATGGAGCATAGAGCAAGAAAATCTCAAGAAGTAAAAAAATTTTTTAAATAAAACTTATTGATGGTTTATGTGAGAGTAGAGGGGGAGGGGATGACTTATGAAGAGTTATAACATATAAAAATAAAGAAAATAGCTGAGTAAAAAACATATTTGAGTAGGTAGAAAATTGTCATTGGATGAAGAACATTGAACATGATTTATTTATTATATAGATGAACTCTAAGGAAGCATGGGGCACCCACCCACCCCAGCTCATCCAAATTCACTTAGAATTTAATGCATATTAAATTATTATGTTTTCTAATTTAGGGTGAATGAAATTGACATATACAACATAAGAAGATAAAAAATAATCTCAAATAGTTCTATGTCCCCTATATTTAAGATTATCTAAAATTTAATAATTCCCACCAAAGAGAAATCTTAAATAGTGAAACAGAGTCCCCCTAAAAAAGAAATTTACAACTTCAATATTTTCTCATGTCAAGGTACCTTTTGACAAACAATCTTCCTAAAGGTTAGGACTATTATGGTTATAGTACCTGTTATGATATTATAGTTTATATGGAAGATAAGAAACACTAATCTTCATGGTGGATAGTTCCCTTATGCGAAGGTAATTCATGAGATAAGTTATTCCAATCACAACTTTATCTTCCTAAACTTCCCTTTATTGTAAAATTTATCTATGAAATGGCCACATATGTTACGATTTTCGGAAGAATGAAAGTCAAGTTAATGCAATATGATTGTGAGAGGAATCCCTGTTATGTTGGATGGTTTATATGCAACACAGATAATGCATCCAAGGGTAACCCTGGTCCTAGTGCTACAACTATTTGTGTCAAAAATAGTGAGAGAATTATTTTAGGGGTGAAAGGAAGAAGAAGAATTATTAATTTCAAAAATCTTATTACTGAAGTAGTAACAATTAGAGAAGGGGTTTAGTTTTGTAGTGATAGAGGTTATTTACCTCTTACTAACTTGTTATGCTCAATATATAGAAACGAAGATAGAAAGTGCTCTAGAGTGTTGTGAAGGAGGTTGAAGTTGTAAACATAGTAAGGGATGATGACCCATTTCAGTTAACACACACTCTTAGGGAAGGCAACACACTGACTAATTTTTTTTGCCAAGTTATCTGTTCATTTTATAGGTATATACATGATAGAGAATTTTTAAGATATTCCACTTCTAGCAAAGAGAACCATGAACATGTTTAAAATGAGTTTGCCTCATTTAAGACTTACTCAAATAAAAAACAAATAACTCTATATCAATGTTCATTTATCACATAGGTTGCATCATGGAGAGCTGGAAAATAGTTAATCAATTAATGACCAACCTAAAGTTAGTTCATATAAACTATTAAATATGCCATTAGGTAAGAGATTAAGGTGAACAATAGTAATTGACTACTACTTAAGTGTTTAAGTGATTGATTTTATATTGTTTTAACATGCAACTATGTGATTTTCTTTTTGTTGTTTTAAGGTTATTTAGCTAATATTTACTCATTTATCATACATCTTTACTTTCATCCCATTGTTTGTTGCATTAGTCTCTTTGAGATTCATTCTATCAGGGGAGAATAATGGAGAGGGTCAATGAGTTCTTAACAACTAATTCTCTCTAAAATTTAAACAGTAACTTAGTTAGAGATTACTATTGTTCTAGTTTCTAGAATTTATTTTTATTAGTGTAACAACCCAATTCACCAAACCGTGCAGGCACCTACTCTAATACTTATATAGGAAAACACTCAACCCCAAACTTAACCTTTAGATGAAGCATGTCCCACATGATCACACACAAATTCATATTTGAGTCCATCTCACCTTTTTCATGTAACAAGGATCCTTAAAAATTATCCAAAGTATTTAACATGTAAATATGGTATATACAAGAACCATCCCAATATTTAAACACAAACTCGGCCAATCATTGACTAACATGTCACAAATATAACATAATAAATAAACTCAGTCTCTCATGGAACTCACACACAAATTGTTAGTGTACTAGCATGGTATCCAAGCAAACCATTATTAGTACATACTAGGCGTGGCATTCGAGCCAACCATTAGCATTATGTATCGATGTGGTACTCAAGACAACCATTAGTATTCTTGTAACACCGAAATTGGAAAGTCAAAATGGAAAGGAAAGCTTTCATTTGTTTGGATATTTCTTCAAACCCATGAGACCCATCTATAGTTCGTAGGAGCATCTATAAGTCATAGATAACATTCGTAGGAACTAAGTTGAGATTTAGGAAAAATTTAGTTTTCAAATTTGGGTCTTCGATTGAGCAAGATGGGTCGTAGGATGAATTACAAGACATAGAAAGTGCCCGTAGAGTTGATTCATACTTGGTAAAATTTTGGACTCAAAGTTAAGGACTACGGGTAAGGTCTACGGATTGTAGACGAGCTGACAAGTCGTAAGACTGACTCGTAGGAATTGCCCAAGATTTTAGGCCCCAGTAAGTGATTCGAAGATTGACTAGTATGGGGCGTAGAAAGGTCTATGGATCACAGGTCGAAACCGTAGGTAAATTTGGTTGTTTCTAAATTGAGGGTGTTTTGGTCATTTTCTACCCACCGAAACCTAAACTATTTTTGTTGGACCTATAACTTCTGTATAACCTTTTTTACTCTTACAAACTAAGCCTAATTTCTTCCATTCACTTAAAATTCCCTAATCTCTCTTAACCTTCCAGGTGAAGAACTAGATTTTCAAAGGATTCAAGGCCTCAATATCCATTGCTTTTTGTGCTTTGATTATCAAAGTCGTGGGAATTCACCAATCGATTCCTTTCATCCAATGGGTCCCAAAAGAACTCCAATCTCTAATTCAATTAGGGTTTTATGTAAATTTTCATGGATCCTTTTTATTATGATTCAATTGATTTTGTTCTATCTTATTTTGCATTGTTTAACATAATTACATGATTTATAATTGATTTCATATGGACCCATGTTTTATGCTTTGAATTTTAACTATGAACTATGAACAATGATCATGAATTGATATGAGATTTTGCGCATATTTTATGAAAGGATCAAGTTATCATTTAAGGATGATTTTAAGTTAAGTATCTATGATTTGTGAAAGGCTTTCTCACAATTTGAAAGGAAATCGTGATTTTTGATGCTTAAGAAGGTAATTCTTTATATGAATAAAGTTATGAAATCATGGTTTTGAAAGAAGCTACTCTTATATGACTTTATTATTTGGATTGGTATTGCGATCATTCCTTTCCCAATCTTATACTTTGATAACTAACTTTATCTAATTCCATTGGGATTTAACTTAGCACAAAGAGGACTTTAAGGTGGATGCTCAAATAGGGTAGTCTCTAGTAGCACTCTCTAGTCCCAAACTACATGCCCCCGTAGGACTGTCTTAAATAACCTAGCTCCAGTGGATCCACATAGCCTTGATGATATGATACATCGTTCTACCTTGGTAATTAGATCTCCTTTTCATTGTGGGAGTTACATCGAATTCGATATTATAGCTCACATGGTCTATTGTCGGTTAAATATAATATCCCACAAAAGAACTATTATTTCCCTTAAATATTTACGTTATGTCCTTGTACTAATGCATTGGCTTTGTTTCATGTTTTCATTAGATCATGCTTTTCCTAAGGTTTTAAATGTTCTAATTGGTCATGCATTACATGTTTTAAGCCTATTATTATATCATATCTACGTTTATGCATATTTTTCCCATACTTAGTACATTATGTGTACCAATGCATACTTGTGCCTACATTTTCTCATAATGCAGGGCCTAACATACTTTCTCCTCTCACTCGTGGCTAGTAGTTTGCTTTCCTATGAAGATTAGTGAGTCCTCATATTCTGAGGGCTATGTTACCTATGCTACATTTTTAATGTATTTAGTTGTCGGACTTTGTAAGTAATGTATGGGTTACTGCCCAACCATTCTTATGTTGCTTAGAATGGCTTGTCAAGACATAGTTATGATTCCACATTTTTGTTAAAGTTGTCTTTCATGATATGAGACGTCCTACTTAAACTCTCTTATTGTATATTCTATAGTATTAGATTTATGTCAAGTGGCTTCTGTAGGACCTCTTGGGGTCTTATATGTCATGTCACGTCTAAGGTATAGTTCATGATAATTTCATACCGGCGTGGTACCCTAGTCAACCAGCAATCACAAATAACATGCACAATCACAATCAGAGTGAACAACCACACTGGAAGGCACAAGTAAATTAAACAAGTTTATTCTATGAGATTATCAACATGAAGTGAATTCACATTCAACATTTATTTCCTCAACATCTATTACACGCACCTTTCACATGGATTAATCAATATGAACAAACAAATACTTATATACACCTATATATCAATAGCCCAATACTAGACCCATTATGAGTACAAATTCGTTCCTTGGAAAATTACCTCCACAGTCTCATGAATTAATACTCTTCTCGTTTATTCAGTTCCCTTAATTACCACAAGTCTTAGAAATGGCTATAACTAGAAATTTCATAACACTTAACCTACGATCATCACCAAACCACACCAACAAGAAAACTCAAGGTTAACAATCAAAAACTAGAAAACCGAACCCTTAGTCATTATCTTTCCTCGCCTTAATAGCAATAACTACAACCTTTAGCCATTCAGACTCCGTGCCTAAAAGACTATGCACAAAATCTCCTGTCCATCTACAAGAATATTATGAAATAGAATATAGGTCTAACTATTCAGTTAAGAAAACCTAGCAAACATGGGGCAAAGCAAATGCTGCAGAAATTTGATCGTGAACTTTGTCTCCTTTTGTGAAGTTTTAAGCTTACTTTGGCGTAAAATAATAATACAATACAAAATCAATCACAAATTGCCTAAATATTTTCAAATTATATCATAATCCCAAATGCTAGGCCAACCTCATTTAGCTTCCCACCTAATCTAGGTCTTTCCCACTATTAATTCACCTAGGATTACCAACATCATGGTTACACTACTGCCTTATGGTAAATAAAATCAAGAATTGCCTATTTTAAGAACTACCCAAGGTGTTATAGCCTACAATCTTAAAAAATTCACATTTTCCCTACCTTAGGATGAATTCAAGCCCCCCCCCCCTCCCCACACACACACGGTCACAAATATCTTCTCTAAGGCCTAAAACTTGAACTACAAAAGTAGGGGATCAGATTGCTTACCTTTACGAAAATTCCTCATGAAAAACTGTTAAATATGCCTTAGATCACCCTTTTTTTTTCTTATCCAAAACGTTCTTGGATGAATATGGTCAATTTTAGGAGGTTTTCGTACATTTACAACAACTTACCCCACTATAGCAGCCTAGACCGACTATTTTTCTTACTCGTAATGGCATGACGGCTTGTTACAATAGATACTAATTTACTCATCGCTCGTTCCCGAGCGATCACACAAGAAACAACTGGGCTAAGTCAAGAATAAAGTAGTGCCCGACTCCTTAAACAAATTAGGATGTTTGTCCCGTAGGTCCTCCTCAATTTCTCAAGTAGCTTACTCAACTATATAATTCTTCTATCAAACCCTTACTAATCTAATTTCCCCTATTCTCAACTCTCGGACATCATAATAAAGCATAGCAAGTGACTCTTCTTCATATTGTAGATCCTTGTATAGCACTATTAAGTCTCACTGGATAATGTACTCCCCATCCTGTGGTACCTTTTCAGCATGGATGCATGGAACACTGAATGAAATATAAATAACTTGGTGGCAAGCTAACCTATACACTATTGGCCCTACATTGTAAAGAACCTCAAATAACCCAATATGCCGAGGGCTATGCTTACCCTTCTTAAAGATACTCATCACACGCNCTGGATAATGTACTCCCCATCCTGTGGTACCTTTTCAGCATGGATGCATGGAACACTGAATGAAATATAAATAACTTGGTGGCAAGCTAACCTATACACTATTGGCCCTATATTGTAAAGAACCTCAAATAATCCAATATGCCGAGGGCTATGCTTACCCTTCTTAGAGATGCTCATCACACGCTTCATTGGTGGCACATTCAATAAAACATGTTCACCAACCTAAAATGCCATATCCCATACATTGCAATCTGCATACTCCCTGTTTCTACTTTGAGCTGTGAACAACTTGGTTTAGATACCCCTCACCTTGTACTAAGCTTTTTTTATCAAGTCAATGCATAGAGGCTTCACCTCACATGCTTCAAACAACCCAATGAGAAATCTATATCCCCTCGCATAAATTGTCTTAAAGGATGTCATATTTATACCGAAGTGATAAGTATTTTTGTATGAGAGCTCGCAGAATGTTAAGAAATAATCCCAATGGTGCAAATCGAATTATATTTCTCCAAAGCCTTAGGAAGACCCACCACGAAGTCCATGGCTATTATTTTCCTCTTTCTTTCAAGAATGGGCATCTTTTGAAGAAAACTATGTAGGCATCTAGTCTGATATTCCACCTGCGGATAATTATAACTTGGACATTTACTCCACTGTGTCGCTCTTCAATCCAGGCCAACATAGAGTTGCCTCAAATTCCGAAACATCTTGGTTAGACCTGGATGAATCAAAACCCATGAATCATGAGATTCTACCAACACGTTTTGAATTAAATCATCAACCTGAGGAACACAAACCCACCAACTAAGACTGAGTACCCAACACGCATCAAGGGTGGAATTTCGGGTCTCTCCGAACACCACATTGTTTCGGACACATTTATGTTATTTCATACTGATATGAACTCAAACTGGAGATTTTAATTTTTTGGAAATACAATGCAAAAATAGGGGAAACAAAGTTCAGATTCTACCTCACCATTTCCACTATAGAGACTGACATACCACTATCACAACTACTTTCATAGCAGAAAAACTCCCACTATAGTGGCCCAGTCGTGCTATGCAGCCTTGACGAGTTCAACCCATAAATTTTCTAAAATAAGAAATATTTTCCATTTCCTTATCCCTACCAACTCTTGAAACAGATAACTATTAATAATATAACCCCAAGATCAATCTGAGACATATGTATCCTAGATATGTGCATCATAGATTCAACATAAACCCCAAGTTCATAACCAACAACATATAATTAGGCACCTAACACCACCTTCTCACAAAATTAATTATGAATAACACTAGAAAGTAGTGCATAATATCGCATTCTCACTATCATACCAGAAAAGCCTTTTCCCTATGGTTCCCAATCAATACCAACTGTTCCAAAATCAGAGTTTCCCCACTGTCATAATTTATCCTTTTCCCTTACCATCTATACCAATCGTAAGTCCGTGCCAATTTAACACGACAGTTCCAATCAATAACATAACCATTAAATTATAGGACTGGACTATACCAAAATATGTTCAGTAAATCATATAGAAATTTATCATTAATTAATCACACATAATCAATTTAAGTACTTTTCTTGTCCATAATATCATACAAATACAAGTAATTACACTTCCCGCACATGCAAAAATTTAGGAAATACAATGCACAAAGTAACAATCATTAAGTTATATTGTTATGGAAAGTCAGGTTCATTACCTCTTATTCATATCATTAATGACCACAAATTGATCACCCAAGCATTCACATGACTCTTAAAGCCAGATACCAATTCGAACCTTCCTGGTTCTAATCTTTCCTTGCTTGAGTCCCTTCAGCTGTAACAATGCAATCTAGTTTACCTCGTCAAGAAAACAATAGGAATGCCAAGATACAATTAGACTCACCTCATATGACAAGAGACACGCCACACCAAAGGAGTGTAGAAGTGACACAAGTTTCTAAAATTATTTATAGCCTGATGATCTAATATGGACTCTAATACCAAATTGCCATTATCCCATAACCCTAAACTTAACGTCCCACATGATCACACATGTGGGATCTGATACCAAATTGTCACGATCAAACCCACTTATCATACATGCACCTACTCTAACACCTAGATAGGAGAACTATTAACCCCAAACTTAATGTCCCACGTGATCACACATAAATCCATATATGAGTCCAACTCACCTTTCAAGTAACCTGGACCACTCAAGAGTTCATAAAACATCATTTGTAGTTTATGACATGAAAATATGATCTACATAAGAACCATCCCATCATTTAAACACAAACCCAACAATTTATGGACCAACACGGGACAAATATAACACAGTAATCAAACCTAGTTCTCTCATGAGACCCATACACAAACTGATACTATATCAGTGTGGTATCCAAGTCAACCATTGTTAGTACATACCAGGTGTGGTATCTTAGCCGACCATTAGTATTTTTTATTAGTGTGGTACTCGAGTCAACCATTAGTATTATATACTAGCGTGGTATCCTAGAAAACCACCAATTACAAACAGCATGCACAATTAAAATCACAATGAATAGCCACACTTAAAGCCATGTGTAAATTAAACAGGTTCATTGCATGAGATTATAAACATGAAGTCATTTCACATTCACCCTTTATTTCCTGTACATGCATTACACAAACATTTCACATGAAACAGTCAATATGAACACACACATACATATATACACCTATTAACAATAGCCCAATATTGGACCCCATTATTACTACACATTCATTAAAAGGAAAATACCTCCCTAGTCCATCAATTAATACTCTTCCCATTCATTCAGCACCCCTTGATTATCACAAGCCCCAAAAATGGCTATAAATCAAAATTTTCATAATACTTAACCTTAAAATCACCACCAAACCACCCCAAAAAGAAAATTCAAGGTTAGGAATCAAGAACTAGAAAACCTAACCCTTATTCATTATCTTTGCCCACTTTGATAGTAATTAAAATAACCTTTAGCCTTCCAGCATACACAAAGGCCTCTGCATGAAACCTCTCATCCATAAACAAGAATATTATGAAATAGATTACAAGTCTAACTATTCTTAAGTAAATCGAGCCTACCTGAGCACCAAGCAACTCTTGAAGTCTGATTGAAAACTTTGACTCCTTTTATGAGGATTTTAGCTTGTTCTTGATCTAAAATAATAATACAATACCAAATCAATCACAAATGGCTTAAATATTCCATATTTTAATATAATCCAAAATTCTAGGATAACCTCATGATTTCCCCACTATTAATTTATCAAGGATTATCAATCTCATGATTACTCTAACACATTATAATAAATAAAATCAAGAATTCCCTCTTTTATGAACAATTGAAGGTCTTACACCCTAAAATCCTCATAAACCCGGATTTTCTTCACCTTAGAATGAATTCAAACCCTTACATCATGCCACAAATATTTTTGTAAGACCTAATAAGCAAACTACAAAAGTAGGGAATGATATTGCTTACCTTTACGAACATTCCTCATGAAAAGCTACAAAAATTTTCCCTAGGTCACACTTTTCTTCTCCAAAAACTTTCTTGGGTGATTATGGGTGATTGTAGGGGTTTTTCTATATTTACAATGTCTTATCGCGCTATAGAGGTCCAATCACTATAGCGGCCCAAATCGATTACTTTTTTCTTTTTCTTACTCATAAAGATAGGACAGATCATTAAAATAATCTTTTTGAAGTTTTTTTTTTATCAAGGGTAAGCTATAGAAAAAGTACAGTTTCTGTCTTCTAATTTAGTGTTTTATGAAATTGAAAATGTGTGATGTCTAGATAGAAGTACAAATCTACAATTTTACTTAGATTTCATACAATCTCAGCGATTTTCCATCGACAACAATTCAAGTAAGTCGATATTATACAACAATAGAGATACTGGAGTTATACTAACCAGATAAAACAAACAATGAGTTTTTTAGGCTCTTGATGGGTGTAGATCTA
Source organism: Solanum stenotomum (assembly GCF_019186545.1). Lineage (NCBI taxonomy): Eukaryota > Viridiplantae > Streptophyta > Magnoliopsida > Solanales > Solanaceae > Solanum > Solanum stenotomum. The sequence goes on from NC_064284.1 coordinate 30,991,702, forward strand.
GATTTCCTTAAATCACCTCCTGTAAAAGATGATGAATTAGACTTTAAAGCATTTAAACATAGATAGTGGAATTAATCAATCTTGTGAGATAGAACCCATTAAAGAATACATCCAAGAAAGGAAAACTAGTTATTGATGATAAAATTACCCAGGGGAGTTAATTTGACATGGTGAACAAGCATCGATTTTTCTTCAACAAGTGTAGAGAAACTCTCTGATATCTCCGACAGCTTCTCTAATACTTTGATTTTCGAAGTTTTCACTAGAATCATCTAGTGCCTCTCTGACTTTAATTTTAGGTTTGTGTTTCTTGTTTTGTTTCTCTGTTTGATTTTCTTACCTTTTCATTTTTTATCATTTTTGTTGTGCTTTGTCTTTTGGGCCGATCCTTTGTATTGTTTTTTGTTTTGCTAATCAAATTTTGACTTAATGCGTATTTCAATAAAAAAAAAAATTCCACATGACCATATCACATAGGAAGTTGTCACAAACATTAATGAAGTATTAGCTATTTGTCATCCCACATAGGTATAAAATCAAAGCATAAGTGATATATTCTAAGGGGAAAAGAGCTAGATTCTTGGAGTGGCTTTCGGAAGACCGTACAATACTCAAGAAGAATTTTTGAAAGGTTTTACAATTCTCTAGGCTTGTAGAGAATTCTAGAGAGACTTGATTGTAAATATATAGGGACTTGTTTAGTAACTTTTTGTTTATACTTTATCCCTTAGAAGAGTAATATAAATAGAAGGGATCTCATTCGAAATTCAACCAAGCAAGTGCAAAACATTCTCCAATCAATACAAAAAGCCTTATCACAAACTATCTTGTTTCTTTCTTCGTTGTCATACTGATATATGTTTGGAAAGACTTACTTGAGCTTATAAGATCATAAAAGATCCATCACTAAGTTGTCATGCGTCACATAGAGTGTTAGTCAAAGTCTGAGTCCGTGAAAAAGTGGTATTAGAGCTAGATTGTTTCTAAGGGAATGGCTAACAAGGGAAACATAAACGCTGCTAGAACCACCAATCACTGAAGCTAGTAATAAGGAACGTGGTGAAGAGCCCATTAACATCACGTCTGGAGTGGAGAGGATTGCCAGGGTTGACACAGTGAGGCATGTTGTGTAGATCTTAGGCAAGTGCTTGAACAAGGTCGACGGCAAGTTTAAGACTCCCAAGGACTTCACCCTCGAAGAGAAGGACAACATCCACAAAGAGTTAGAGGTGCGTAAGCAAGTAGAGTGTGAGATGAAGGAAATCATCACTTCATTGGAGTGTCGGCTCATGAAGGCAATAAGCACAATTGAAACAATGAAGGCTAAGATGGAAGCTCTCAAGGGAAGAATGGAAACTTGAGGATCTTCAATACCCAATGGAGATAGAGAGGCCAAGATTTAGGCTCCTAAACGAACAATGTTCAAAGGCATTTGTTACACACAGGAGGTAGAGAATTTCTTGTGGCATTTGGAGAATTAATTTAAGTGCAACAAGGTGAAAAGTGATAAGAGAAAGATCAGCATTGTGGTGTTGTACCTATCAGAGATGGCCATGTTGTGGTGGAGGCGAAAGGAGTCAAAAATAGGGAAAGGGTTTTGCACCATCAACACATGGGGGAAATTTCGAGTGGAATTCAAGAAGGATTTTTTTCCTAACAACATCATATATGAGGAAAAGCGTAAGTTTAGGGAGTTGAAGTAGATATGCAGCACACGGAATCCATGAAGAAGTTCACCACCCTCAGTCTCCAAATTCCGACCCTCATAGATGAAGATATGTTCTTCCACTTCATGGATGGGCTGAAAAATGGGCCATAAAGGATTTAGAATGGTGACAGGTCAGGACTATTGATGAAGGTATCATGCAGGACGAAGCTTTGACAGACTTTAGGCATGAAAAACCCTGACCGAGCCAAAAGAGAGGAGATGAGATGTAGTCATGACCAAGGGTGGAGAGATCGTGGAAAAATAAAGGAGCAGCAACCACATCCCATGAATCGTGACACTTATAAGTCTTATAGAAAGAAGTCTGAACGTCAAAGGGATACGGAGAGGAAGGCAGAGGTTATAAAGAGAAACAGTTCATACGTATGCAGTGGGCCGTATGGCTATAAAAAATTCCCTGAACTAAAGAACTTGGTACCATATTATGGTAATGGAAGGAAGAAGATGGACAAGAGCCAGGGCAAGGTTCAGATATGAAGCAGTTAGACTTGATTGAACTATGTAGAGCTATAGCAAAGCAATGAGAGAGGCCGAAAGAATAAGATGCACAATATGTAGACATCACGATCGAAGGACTACCCACTCGTGTTATGAGCGACACAGGTGCAGAGGCTAATATCATGACCAATACGGAAGAAAAAAAGTTAGGATTGAGTTACATTCCATGTAACACCCACCTCAAGACAGTCAACGCATCACCAACTCTCATGTGCGAAGTTTCTCATGGTGAAGATAAGACTGAATTTTCCATATGGAAGCGATGCTCCATAGTCGTAGCAGTATCAAGTGGGGAGAGTGTCATGAACTACCACTTAGACATAAAATTAAAGTATAAGTAAGCTAGCCTAATTGGGAAGGATCTAGAGTCTTGGAGAGGTTTGCAGAAGACTCTAGAATACACAAGAAGAATTCTTGGAAGCCTTTAGAATTCTCTAGTCTTGTACAGAATTCTAGTAGCAGGACTAGATTACAAATATGTAGGGACTTGTATAGAAATTTTTACTTACACTTTATCCCCTAGAAGAGTAGTATAAATAGAAGTCTCTAATTTGAAACTGAAGCAAGCAAGTGTAAAGCATTCTCCAAGCAATACAAAAAGGCTTCTTACAAATGCTCTTGTATCTTTCTTCATTCTCTTAGTAATCTAAGTTTGAAAAGGTATACTTGAGCTTAAAAGATCATGAAAAAGTCATGAGTAACTTGTCAAGTGCCGCACGGAGTGTTAGTTGAAGTCTAAGTCTGTGACATAATGCTTCAAAAATTCCAAAACTTTAGTGATGTAAGTTTTTAAAAGAAAAACAATGGAGGCTTGTTTACACCTAATTTTGACCCTTCATATTCTAATTCATTTTTTAAGTTTCTTCAATTTCAAACAACGTTGCAATAATATTTTTGCAAAATTAAAAATATTTTAAAAATCATTGTAAGGCAATATTTCCATTTATTATAAAAAAAATATCTTTATATGCATATAATATATAGATTTCTATAATTTCTACTTTTATAAACATTTGGAAAATTCTTTTTATAAATGCCAAGACCCAAAATCGCATCTTGATGGTGCTTACTATAAACCCTAGTAGGCAAGCTGAACTCATGATAACATAAGATAAAAAGAATAAAGATGAGAAATCATCTCCATCTTATATACATACAAAACGGAATATAATATACAAAAGGCCCCCAAAAGGGATTGAAGAATATGAAATGTATACAAGGAACCAAACCTCAAACCTAGTATTATAGGTACAAGAGCATCTTAAGACGGAAGTAGAGTTATACAAAGCATAAATGTCTAAAAAAATACAAAATATGTAGACATTAAATACATATAGAAAAGCAACAAGCCTCCAGATGTGAAGAGCTCACCACAATCTGAACAACAAAAGGTCTTGAATGAGTGAAGATCGATGGTGATGAATCTTGCTAGGTGTTGCATCTAAAAAAAAGCATAAAAGTGTAGTGTGCCACTACAACATTTTATGTCTACAACCACTCGAGAAAAGTGTGGCCTAAACTATGAAAAAGTATGGACTTTGATGAAAGGCCACACTTTTTTAATTTAAGCCACACTTTTCCAAGGGTTGCCGAAAGAAGCGTAACCTTAGAGTTTAGGCGACACTTTTCAAGTGTTGCCTTATCAGCTATGCTTAAAAGAGTAGCCTAAAAGGCAAAAAGGCCACACTTTGAAGTACTTTATATAGCAACATTTCGATCTCATACAACTACACTTTCAAGCGTGGCCTTTGCTTCCTTATTGCCCATGATTTTAAAGTGTTGTCTTTTCTATCTTATGTATGACAACACTTTGAAGTTTAGTCTTTGCCCATGTGCATACTACAATTTACATGGAATATGCTACACAATTGACAGTCCTATGGCTACACTTTTAAGTGTCGTAATATTATTTTGGCTATAAAATATTTATATGCCACAATTTCTAATATAAAAACAACAATATTGTTTTGCAATAAATAATCTAAAGCATTAAATTAGCTAATAAGTAATTCAAATATATAGATTTGCAATAAACTTCAAAAGATAATATGTCTTATGTACATACACGTACTTATAAAGCAATATTCTAAATATGTGTACAGTAGTTTAAAAATTCTTACAATAGTTCAATATATTCTAGCAATGAATATATTTCACAAAATCAGATATAATGTATTCAAACTTGTAACACCTCGAAAATCAAACTTAGAAGTTGCAGCAGAAAAACACCAGAAAATAGTGGACCACGCCAGGTTCACAGGCCGTGAAAGGAACCACGATCCGTCGACCTGCCCATGGTTCACACCGCAGAGGTGGTGGACTACAGAGCCCTTCATGGGCTATGGACCACCTCACGAGTCATGGGAAGGCTCGTGGGGCTGAGGCAGAACCTCCCAAGCTCTGGCGTCAGAACACTGAGCCCTCCACGGGTTGTGGTCTTGATGACGGGGCATGGGAAGGTCCATGGACCTGAGCCACCAGACCCCAGCCCAAGTGAAGACGGTGACCTTTACGGTCCGTGGTCCTTCACACGGGCCGTGGTAGGGCTCGTGATTAGACCACCCAGAACCAGCAGCCACTAGCCAAGGACCACAACCCACTTGATGGTCCATGTTCCCTTTGACAGTCTGTCATAGGGCCCGTGGTCAACCTCGCCAGATTTTAAGTCAGGGGTTGTTTGGTCTTTTCCCCTACGCGTTGGACACCTAAACTACATTGTTAAACCCCTAAACTACGTAGTTTTAGTCAGTTTAAGCCAATTAACTTAATCAGAACCTACCCTAATTCGATCTTTCACCAAAAATTCATCGATCTTAAAGGAAAACAAGATAGAAAAGTCGAGCAGCCCTCTCCAAGAATACAACAGGTTTCCTTCAGTTCCAGCCCTGAAATCAAAAGATTTCTCTATGAAATTCATCCCAAGGTATGTGGGATTTCACTAGTGGGTTCCTTTCATCGATTAGGTCTCTAGAATTCAGTTAGAATCTTGACTCCCTTTGTATTGTTTAGACTTAGGGTTTGTAGAAATTTAGATAAATTGTTGCGATTTGGTAGTTATGGTATTCCAAATCATATTATCATGTTTTCGTGACGTGCTTAGCGTTTTGCATGAAACTCAGAACCCTACTAGTGTAGATTCATTTAGTTCTTGAATTAGACTAGCTAGGTTAGATACACATATATACAAGCTTCAGATTTCAAATGTTTCGTTACCAGTACTAAAATGTTGCATTCTCAGTTAGCATGTCAGAATATTGAGCTATCCAGTATAATTCAGTTATGTTGTTTATTCATATTTCTAGTTAGGAGTAGGCTTAAACCGAGTGGACTAGGGTTCAGCATACTTGTATAGTCCCAAAACTACGTGCCCCGTAGGTAAATAAGTCCTCTCTAGGGGAATTATATTTAGTGATCTTGCAAGTCATGCATTTATACCCTTGGCAAGGTATATTGGGTTCTTTCAATAGGTCGTATACATCGGAATCCACATTTAGCTCACGTAGTTTTATGTCAGTTATTAGTAGCTTGCACAGTCAGAATTTAATGGATTGGAGTAGGTTTTCAATTATATTTTAGTATTCGGTCTTTGCATGTTATGTACTTGGTCATTGAATCCATTTCAATTCATTCGCAATATGTTTTCAATATTTTTCCAGTATGTCCAGTTTATATTATTGTTTAGTATGTTTTGTTCAGCTTTATCCTATCCTACATGCTTAGTAAATTCCAAGTACTAACACATACTCTGTGCAACATCCTTTTATGATGTAAGTTCATGTACTTAGCATCCAGGTCACGCGTAGATCGACTCTCGATCTCCATTTTCAAAAGCTTCAGTGGTGAGTCCTCACATTTTGAGGAAAATGGACATGTTTCTATATTAGTCTTTTCATTTCAATTTTTAGTATTTTCTAGAGTTAGTTGGGGGCATGTCTAGTAGCTTTAGTCAGTAAAGGCTTCTTTTCAGACATAGTTAAGTTTCAGCTTTAGAACTGAGTTTAATCTTTCATCTGTATTGAACTCATAAGTATCTTTTTATTTTGAACAAATTTGGGTATTCCCCACTATTAAGTTTTATCATGATTTAGCTTCCGCGTCAGTTTTAATTGTTATAGAATATTTGGTATGCCTATGATATGTCAGTTCAGGGTTAACTTGTGGTCACTTTTCATCCTAGGTCCCGTGTTAGTTAAGGGCATAGCCACGGGGAGTAACAAACATGGTATTAGAGCCTTAGTTTCAAGAGTCCTAGGATGTCTGAAAAGTATCACTAAGTAGAGTCATTTTCATGGGTGTGAAGTGCACCACATCTAATGAGAGTGAGGCTATGAAGTGTTTTCGGGAATACTTCACTTTCTTGCTATTCTTACCGTGTCTGGGTATGATCTCCTTTGTAACTCATCATTATGCATTTCAAATCATGCCTCCACGTAGAGCTAATGCAAGGAACACTAATGCAGCCCCTCCAGTCCCATATCATGATGTTTCAAACGCAGAGTTTCGGAATGTAATTCAGCTTTTGGCTCAGAGCGTAGCTAACCAGAACAATTAGCAGGTCCCAATTCCTACCAATACTAGTAACCAGTCACATATTTTCTGGTAAATGGACAATATGCCCAATCTACATCACAAAATGTTGTGATCTTTCCATTAGAATTATTGTAGCATCCATAAAAGACCTTTTAGGTTGTTTGAGAAATTGATAGAGACTTTGAGCACTATAAGAAATATCTGGTCTTGTCATGTTAAGATAAAGCAGTTTCCTAATAATTTTTTGATACATAATTTGATCTACTAAAGGATTTTCCGGTATACCTTGCTTGACATGTTCATCATACTATCTTGTGGTACGCTTAACATTACAGTCAATCGGAGTACTTGCTGGTTAGATGCAGATAATCCAATTTCTGCTACAAGTTCCAAAGTGTATTTCTTTTTTTTGATCTTGTGAACTCAATTCCCAAAAAATACTTAAGCTCTCCTAAGTCTATTATCTTTAAAACACTTAGTAATGCTTTCTTTGTACCTTCAATAAGCTTGAAGCTACTACATATGATAAGTATATCATCAACATACACAAGCATGAGCTTGTGATTCCACTGTCTTGGGCCTGTTTTATCCCATAGAGGGATTTGATTAGTCTACATACCTTATTCCCCTTTGATTGGAAAACCCCTGCGGCATAGTCATATAAATCTCATCCTCCAAATTACCTTACAAATATGCATTGAACACATCCATTTGATGAATATGCCAGCTTCCTGCTACCACAATGGATAGTATAGTCCTAATTGTTACCATTTTCACTACAGGAGAGAGAGTTTCTTTGTAAGTTATTCCCTCCTTTTGACTATACCATTTTGCTACAAGTCTTACCTTAAATCTTTCCACTTAACCTGTAGATTTATACTTAAATCTTGTATATCCACCCGCTGCCTATAGCCTTCTTTCTAGCTGGTAAGTCTATCACACTCCAAGTCTTATTATCCTCCAATGATTGTATCTCAAATTTCATTGCCTCTACCCACCTTTGATCTTTTATGGCTTCAGAATATGTGGTAGGTTCTTGCAGATCATAGATAGCAACTAAATAAGATTGATAAGCAGGAGATAAATGATCATATATAAGAAAATTTTTTATTAATATTAAGTGAAACAAAATCTTTATCTCAACATACTTCATTGGATGGTGATTGGATTGTATAAGTATTAGATGTACATTGTTCCAGTATGTTACATTACTAAATAATTCATTGAGTTGATATCAATATATTTTATATTTGGATGGATCATACAGTAGACTTTTGTATACTACATTATAAGATAAGTCATGAAATCGGTGTCAATATATTTTATTTTGAGTAGATCATACATAGGAATTCAATCTATTACATTACTAGATGAATCATGGAGTTAATGTTAATTATTTTATGCTTAGATTAATTAATAAGTGAACTCAGTGTCTTGCAATACTATATGAGACATGTAATTGTCAATGTATTACGTATTTGGATAGATCATGCAGTGGGATCACTTTATTGTATTATTGTGACAAAAAACAAGTACCCCCTAGGCTATGATCGAAATCCTAGAGATACATCTTAACTAAATTAAGGTCTTATTACACATACCCCCCCCCTATGAATCCATTTTTCTTTTGTAATTATGTACACCTTTTGGCTTACATGCCATCCAAACATCTACCACGCGCCCCAACTACGTGGAGTTACAAAGTGTGCCATGTAAGCCAAAAGGTGTACAAAATTAAAAAAAAAATGAGTTCGTGGGTAATAGAACCTTAGTTTAGTTAATGTGTATTATTGAGATTCCGATCATAGTTTAGGAGGTTGTGCCTTATCCTTAAATTATTAGATATATAATGAAATTAATGTGAATATATTTTATGATTGAGTCATTCATGAAGAGGCCTTATGCTATTACATTTGGATAAGTTAAATCAATTTTAATGCACCTCGTGATTGGGTGGATCATTAAGTGGAATCATCCTATTACATTACTAGATGAGACATATAATTGATGTTAATGCATTCCTTACTTGGGTGGATCATGAAGTCGAGTCAAACTACTACATTGTTGTATGAGTCAAGGAATCAATGTCATAGTATTTCATGCTTGACATACCCAAGAATGCAATACATTGACACTGATTGTATATCCCATATAATAGTATACTTTATTGAATCCATTTCACTATCCATCCAAGTATGAAATACATATACATTGATTAATAAACTAATAACGACCATATCTACGTTTATCATATATCAATCGCTAGTTCCTTACAAATTTATCTTAAATATAATAAAATATCATAATATATTGATTGATATAGGCTTAGAAAATATAACAAGCTTTTATCTTCATAAAACTAAAATTTTGTAATCCTTTGGATCGACAACAATCTTCTACATAATAATCCAACAAAGCAAGTATGTGGTCTATGATTTCATGTCCCTCTAGGTATTCAACATTCTCTTGATAATCATCATTCATTTGCAATAAAAACTCGTATATCATGATCATTCGATATTATTTCATAATTTTTTTCCTACAATGTAATTGATACATTCTAGAACAGGAAGTCTATAACATCAATATAAATATCTTCTACCAAAACAAGTTCTGATCCCCAACTAGATTACCCTCCAAGTATTCTATACCCTTTATTTTTTCAATACTATCTTTTTAATTCATATATTCTTCAACGTTGTACTCACAATTCACTTCTAAATTATCACCATTAACATCATAACCCAACATAGCAAGTATGAAAACAAAAACACTCAAGAAACTGTTTTGAAGAATAAAAATAGAGTGAACTTATGAAATTCCAGCAATGCATTAATTTGCAGAAGATCTGAATTTATCCAAGGAAAAACCTAACCATTTCCTATCTAGTAGCCATTTACAAAGTGGATGTTAAAACTGAATAAGAACATGTGCCACTAACAGCGATAAAATGGGCCACTAACTTCATAAAGTTAAGCAACTAAAGTTGACTAAGTCTAGCTAGAAAATAGAAAGCACTAAATTGAAATAAGTCAAAGACAGTGAAAACAATAAGTTGAAACAATGCCAATTATCTAACACTCCTCCTTGGCATTTTTGTGACAAATACCAATTCTTTGCCTCAGATCTTCAAACCTTTCATTTGGTAGTGGCTTAGTGAAAATGTCAGCTAGCTGGTTCTCAAATGAATAATGAACAACAAACACTTCATTAGATTATTGGAATTCTCTAAGAAAATGAAACTTGATCTTGATATGCTTAGTTTGAACATGAAACACTATATTTTTTGAGATTGAAACTGATGAACTATTATCACACGTGATCTTGGTAGCTTCTGTTTGTTCATGGCCCAAGTCCTTCACATATTCCTTAGCCAGATAGCTTGATTCACAGTAGATGCGACATCTATGTACTCAAATTCTGCTGTTGATTGAGTTGTAGTTTCTTGTTTCCTTGAGCTCCAACAAAACCAACTTGTCCCCAAACAGAAAAGATATCTAGAGGTGCCAATGAAATCATCAATTTCGCCACCCCAATCACTATTATAGTACCGGACCAGGTTCATAGTTACTTTGGCGGATGTTGGAAAAGAAGTTCCAAACTTGTTGGTTCCTTTAATATACCTTAACACTCTTTAGTCGTTGTGAAATGTGTGTTTTTATGTTAATGCATGAACCTAGAGAGCAAACTTTCAACCAATGGAATGTTAGGTCTGTTTGCGGTTAGATATAGAAGACTACCAATTAAGCTTCTATGCATACTATCATTCACTTTTTCGAAATCCTCATCCTTGCCAAGCATCAAACCAATAGAGATTGGAGTACTCATAGGTTTGCAGTCTTGCATTTTGAACCTGTTAAGAATATCTTAAATGTATTTCTGCTGGCATATGAAAATTCCATCGCTGGACTACAACACTTCCATGCCAAGGATGTCATGCCCAGAGACAACCCTCGAGACGCGGACACGGGACCTAGGACCACAAGTGATCCTAAGCTAACCCTGCTGGCATGATCATGAGCATACTAAAGATAATAAACTGATGCGGAAGCTAAGTCATATATAAAATAAAAAGATGGGGAATAACCATATACTATAACTGAGATAAATAAAAACGGATGAGTTTAATACAAAGAAGATATTAACTCAATACTAAGCTGAATCTAACGATGTCTGAAATATACCTCTAAACTGACTAGAGATGATGGGACATTCCCCAACTAGGTCTAGCAAAACTGAAACTAAAGACTAGAAATACTGAAAAGAAACTCATGACTATTGTCCTCGGAGAATGAGGACTCACCATTGATTCTGCTGAACTGGAGATCGGGAACCGATCTAAGCGTGATCTTGATGCTGAAAACCTGAACCTACATCACGAGATGATGTAGCGCACGTATGTGTTAGTACTTGAAAGGTACCTAGCATGCATGATAGAGTAAAACTGAAATAACATATAACTGAACAAAGCAATAAAGCAATGATATAATCTGGACATGATATAGATACTGAATACTAAGCTAACTGAATACAGTGACCAATTTATAACATGATGAAACTGAATACTGACTATACTGATAAATGGTCAATGCAATAGAATCTGACTGAACTGTGAGAGCTACTAATAACTGACATAAAACCACATAAGCTAAATGTGGAGTCTGATGTATACGCCCCATCAAGAGGACCCAATATACCCTGCCAGAGGTATAGAGGCATGTTGGCGTGATCACTAAACTGATGTTGCCCACAGAGGGGACTTACACCTACATGGCTTGTAGTTTTGGGACTATATGGGTACACTGAACCCTAGTCCAATTTGGTATTATGCTACTCCCAATGAATTAAGTGGTTAACTAGTTATGACTGAATTTCTGTAAAATACTGGATAGCTCAAAACTGAACATAGAAACTGAGAATGCAATAATTAATCGAATAATGATGCATTAATAACTAAGGCATGTATAACTGAATAAATGAGATATCTGACCTAACATGTGTAATTCAAGAACTAAAGAAATACATAGCTAGGGTTTTGAAATTCATGTGAGAAATAATGTAATAACTTGATAATCCGATTTGGAACATATTAATAACTAATTCATCATGTTCTGTTGTAATTCCAGAAATCCTAGGTCTGTTCATAATCATGGAATCAACAATCTGACTGAATTCTAGGGACCTAATGGGCGAAAGGATCCCACTAGTGAAATCCCACGTACCTGGTGACGAATTCCACGGAGAAATCTGTAGATTTTGGGGCTGGAATTGATGGAACCTTGCTGCGTTCTTGAACTAGGGTTCTCGACCTCTTTCTCCTCTCTTGCTTCTAATTTTCTAAGTTTTGATTAATGATTTAACTTGGATAAGTTCTAGCTATGTTTCCAGGCTTAAACTAACTAAAACCTCATGATTTAGAGTCTAAACGACGTATCTTAGGGTTAAACGAAATAGGAAAAGACCAAAAGATCCCTAACTTAATTGTTGTCGGAGTGACCGACGGACTGGACCTACGGGCCGTAGGTCAATCAATGGTCCGTCAATTGGAGTCGTCGGTCGAGTCTGCCTGACAGGGCTTTACTGAAATGAGCATAGCATTTTACTCAGAGGTCGGATTTTAGCAAACTCGGTGGCGTTGGAAAGAGGATTCAATTATCTATCAAATAATAGATCATGGGACACATAATTACTTTTGTACTAAGAGTTATGATCATCTGAAGTTGACCCAATCACAATTTTCATCTAACTGGTTGTACCCTCACCTACAGTCAGACCTACGGACCGTGAATCGAATGACGGTGCGTGCTGGTCAATCTTCAATCGGTACTGAAGTTGGGCCTTAGCGGCATCGATCCATGGACACAAACCATGGTTCGTGACCTGACCGACGGACCGTAGGTCCGGCCGTGGGTCGACACTTAGCCAAATTTCTAGCTGAGTTCTGGGGAGTTTGCTGACACGAACCACGGACCTGCCGGACGGACTGTGGGACCTCTTATGGTCCATGGATGGTTCCCCTGAGTGCCACCTGCAACACCAGAAATCTGCAATCTGGTCTATTTTCATATACGGGGTGTTACATTATCTCCCCATTGGGACCATTCGTCCTCGAATGAAGACTAAACTAGATGAAATGGATGGAGAGGGTTGCAATACCTACCACTAAACACTGAGAACGGAATTTCTGACTGAACTAAGTTCCAAGAACATGCAAATACGCTGAAAATGCAAGTACAAACTGAAGGAACATGATTCTAAGACTGAATTTATGCATGAATGACTGAAAAATTGATGAGTAACTATTACCTCAAGCTGGAATGGAATTGCAAGGAAAGAGGTGAGGATACTTGGACTTCATGGCTGCTACTGCTTCCTAAGTAGCTCCCTCCACGGACTGACTCCTCCACTAAACCTTGACTGAAGCGACTTCTTTGTTTCTCAACCTTCAAACTTGACGATCAAGAATCTCAACTGGTACATCCTCATAAGAAAGGCTGTTTTTTACAGCCACAGACTCTAATGGCACTACGGATGCTGGATCACCCACACACTTCTTCAAAAGTGAAATGTGAAAGACTGGACGCACTGCTGCCAAATCTGCTGGCAACTCTAACTCATAAGCCACTCTACCAATCCTTTTCAAGATCCGGTAAGGGCCTACACATCTGGGACTAAGCTTCACTTTCTTGCCAAATCTCATCACCCCTTTCATAGGTGACCCTTTCATGAAAACCCAATCATCAACTTGGAACTCTAGTTCCCTTCTTCTCACATCTGCATAAGATTTCTGGCGACTCTAGGCAGTCTTAGGTCTATCTCTAATTAGTTGCACTTTATCCATAACATCAAGGACTAAATCTGGTCCTATCAAGGCTGCTTCACCTACTTCAAACCAACAAACTGGAGATCTACATCTACGCCTATACAATGCCTTATAAGGGGCCATCTGAATGCTGGAATGATAACTATTGTTGTAGGCGAACTCAATAAGAGGAAGGTGATCATCCCAACTACCCTTCAAGTCGATCACACAAGCTCTCAACATGTCCTCTAAGGTCTGAATGGTACTCTCTACCTGACCATCCGTATATGGATAAATTGTTATGCTAAGGTTAACCTAAGTACCAAGACCCTTCTGAAATGACTTCCAGAAATGAGAGATAAATTGAGGACCTCTATCTGAGATGATAAACAAAGGAACCCCATGCAACCTCACAATCTCATTAATGTAAAGCTTGGCATAATCCTCCGCCGAATCTATAGTCTTGACCGCCAAAAAGCAAAAAGACTTAGTAACCATATCAACAATCTCCCAAATGGAGTCATGTTTTCTGCAGGTACGAGGTAAACCTGTGATGAAGTCCATGTTGATCACTTCCCAATTCCAAGTAGGATTGTCAATGTCTTGAGTCCTACCTCCTGGTTTCTGATGTTCTACCTTGACTTGCTGGCAATTAGGGCACTTAGCCACAAAATCTGCTATATCTCTTTTCATACCATTCCACCAATAGACTTCCCGCAGATTGTGGTACATCTTAGTAGCGCCTGGATGAATAGAATATCTGGAATTATGGACTTCTACAAGAACATGTTGTCTCAATTCACCCATCAGGAACACACAATCTACCCTGATAGCGAAGTACACCATCTCCCCCTTGGGAGAAAACCTCCACTCTCTAATTGTAGACTGCACCCTTAAGTTCAAGCAAGATTGGATCACTGTCTTGCTTTTCCTTAACCTCTACTACCAAAGAAGATTTTGCCCCATTTTGAACCTTTACACCATCATCGGATATGCTCATAAGACGAACTCCAAGGCGAGCAAGTCTGTGAACATCCTTTGCTATCTCTCTTCTTTCTTCCTCAATATGTGTTATACTACCCATGGATAATCTGCTAAGAGCATATGCTACTACATTCGCCTCACCGGAATGGTAATGCACACTCATATCATAATCTTTGAGGAACTCAAGCCACCTTCTCTGGCAAAGATTCAACTCTTTCTAAGTGAATACATATTGGAGGCTCTTATGGTCTGTGAACACATCAACATGAATACCATACAAGTAGTGTCTCCAAATCTTGAGTGCAAACACCATTGTTTCAAGCTCGAGGCCATGAGTCGGATAATTCTTCTCATGTACCTTAATTTTTCTAGAAGCATAAACTATAACCTTACCTCGTTGCATCAATACACAACCTAGGCCGACCCTGGATGCATCACAATAGATCACATAACCATCTGAACCCTCTGGTAGAGCCAAGACAGGAGTTGTAGTCAACCTAGTTTTCAATTCTGTGAATCTTTTCTCAAAATCATCTGACCATCAAAACTTGACCATCTTCTGAGTCAACCTAGTCAATGGTGAGGCTATGGATGAAAATCCTTCCATGAACCATCTGTAATAGGCCGCTAGACCTAAGAAACTTCTGATATTTGTAGCAGAGGTAGGTCTGGGCCATTGTTTCACTGCTTCTATCTTCTGGGAATCTACTCGAATTCCTTCACTAGACATAATATGCCCAAGGAAGGCAACTGATTGTAACCAAAACTCGCACTTGTTAAATTTTGCAAATAACTGGCGATCTTTGAGAGTTTGCAAAACCACTCTCAAATGACTCGCATGTTCTTCCTCATTCTTAGAGTAAATGAGGATATCATCAACAAAGACGATAACGAACAAGTCTAAGTACTGATTGAACACTCTATTCATCAAATCCATGAAAGCTGCAGGAGCATTGGTTAGTCCAAATGACATAACTACAAATTCGTAATGACGAAGGTTGTCCTCGGATTGTCACTATCTCTGACTTTAAGAAGATGATAACCTGATCTGAGGTCTATCTTTGAGAAATGACTAGCACCCTGAAGTTGGTCAAACAAGTCATCAATCCTAGGGATAGGGTACTTATTCTTGATTGTGACCTTATTCAACTGCCTATAGTCAATGCAAATTCTGAGAGAATCATCTTTCTTCTTCACGAACAACACTGGTGTACCACAAGGTGAAATACTAGGTGTAATAAAACTGTTATCTAGAAGTTCTTTCAACTGCTCTTTCAATTCCTTAAGCTCAGCTGGAGCCATTCTGTAAGGAGGAATAGAGATAGACTGGGTATCTGGAAGGAAATCAATTCCAAAGTCGATTTCCCTTTCGGGAGGAACTCTGGGAAGATCATCCAGAAACACTTCTGGAAACTCATTGACTACAGGGACTTACTCAAGTGTTGGGGATTCCGAACTAGAATCCTTAACCCGAACTAAATGATNTCTGTAAGGAGGAATAGAGATAGACTGGGTATCTGGAAGGAAATCAATTCCAAAGTCGATTTCCCTTTCGGGAGGAACTCTGGGAAGATCATCCAGAAACACTTCTGGAAACTCATTGACTACAGGGACTGACTCAAGTGTTGGGGATTCCGAACTAGAATCCTTAACCCGAACTAAATGATAGATATAACCCTTAGAGATCATCTTTCTGGCCTTAAGGTAAGAAATGAATCGACCCATAGGCGCTAAGCTACTACCCTTCCATTCTAGGATTAGTTCGTTTAGAAATTGAAAATAAACAATCCTAATTCTACAATCGACTGAGGCATAACAGGAATGTAACAATCCATGCCTAGAATGACATCGAAGTCTACCATTCCTAACTCTACAAGATTTGCTGAGGTGACTTTCCGGGAAACTGTGACAGGGCAATTTCTGTATACCTGTCTAGCTATAACTGGGTCACCGACTAGAGTAGAGACTGAGAAGGGTTCTAAAAGAGTTTCTAGGCTAACACTGAATTGGACTGCTATGTAAGGAGTTACAAAAAACAAAGTAGCCCCTGGATCTAACAATGCATAAACATCAAGATCAAAGACTTGTAACGTACCAGTGACTACATCAGGAGAATCTTCCTGATCTTGGCGAGCCTGAAGAGCATAGAGCCTGTCTTAGCGCTGTCCGCCACCAGTACTAGAGGAATTGCCCTGCTGAGTCGTGCGACTTGCTGGTGCTGCTGAAGTTGTAGACTGAGCTCTACCATTATTTCCTCCTTGACCTTGTCTAGAACGACAATCCTTCAATCTATGACTAGACTGACCACACCCAAACCATCCTTCCTTACCTACAAGGCACTCGCTCGGATGGTTCTTACTATATTTCGGGCAAGTTGGGTAGGTTTTGGTGCCTGAAACACTACCTTGATACTTTAACCCTAACGCCCTACCTTTCTAATCATTATGGAACCTGGGGGATAGAACACTAGTTGATGAAGGTGCAGGAATCGAAGACTTCTGCTGAAACTACGAGCAATTTCCATCACCTGATTTCTGTTGGGAATACTCGTACTTACCTGTTCTTGCTTTCTTAGTCTCCTTAGCTTGTTCCCTAAGCTTATCACCCTCAACCTGTTGAGCATAAGTCATGAGCCTAGAGATGTTCATGTCTCCCAACAGCATAACATTCCTACACTCGGTCTTCACTAAGTCTAACACTTCATACAAAAACTTATTCATCTGAGCCCCGGAAGCAGCAACCATGTGAGGAGCATACCTAGAGAGTTGGTTAAACTAGAGCCCATACTCTTGGACAGTCATGTTACCCTTCCTCAAGTTCATAAATTCTTGGGCCCTTGCTTCTCTCAACTTTATAGGGAAAAACATGTCCAGAAAGGTTTCGTTGAAACAATCCCAAGTAATAGGAGCGGCATATGTACTCCTGTTCTCTTTCCACTGAGTATACCAGATATGAGCCACATCCTTAAGTTGGTAAGATGCTAACTCAACCCGATCATTCCTAGTGACCTGCATCACCTCAAAGATCTTCTTGATCTCATCCATGAAATTCTGGGGATCTTCACCAGTGTACGAATCTAAGAACTCAGGCGAATTCATCCTAACAAAGTCATGGACCCTTGCTACTGCTGATCCTCACAGGAGCTTGAACCCCCTAATTGTTCTGGTTAGCAACACTCTGAGCCAACATCTGAAGGCATTTCTGAATTCAGAATTTGTAACTTCCTGATTCGAAATTAGAGGAGTTGCGTTTGCGTTCCTAGAATAAACTCTACAAAGAGGCATGATCACTGAAACGTAGAACGTCGAGTTAGAACAGAATTAGATCATACCTTATGTACGATAAGAGTAACAAGAAAATGAAGATTTCCTAAAACACTTTGTAGCCTCCCCCTCATTAGATGTGGTGCGCACTACACATCTATGAAAAGGACTCTACCTAGTGCGGCTTTTCAGACATCCTAGGACACTTAAACCTAACGTTGTGATACCAAGTTTGTCACGCCCCGAGACTACCCCCGAGACGCGGACACGGGACCTCGGACCACAAGTGATCCCACGCTAACCCTGTTGGCATGATCATGAGCATACTAAAGATAATAAAGCTAAGTCATAAATAAAAGGAAAATATGGCGAACACCCATATACAATAACAGAGATAAATGAAAACTGATGAGTTTAATACAAAGAAGATATTAACTCAATACTCATCTAAATCTAACTATGTCTGAAATAAGCCTGTAAACTGACTAGAGATGTTGGGACATGCCCCAACTAGGTCTAGCAAAATTGAAACTAAAGACTAAAAATACTGAAAAGAAACTCATGACTATTGTCCTCAGAGAATGAGGACTCACCACTGATTCTACTGAACTGGAGATCGAGAAACGATGTAAGCGTGATCTCGATGCTGAGAACCTAAACATACATCACGAGATGATGTAGCGCACGTATGCATTAGTACTTGAAAGGTACCTAGCATGCATGATAGAGTAAAGCTGAAATAACATATAACTGAACAAACTAATAAAGTAATGAAATAATCCGGACATGATATAGATACTGAATACTGAGCTAACTGAATGCAGTGACCAATTTATAACATGCTGAAACTGAATACTGACTATACTGATAAATGGTCAATGCAATAGAATCTGACTGAACTGTGGGAGCTACTAATAACTGACATAAAACCACATGAGGTAAATGTGGAGTCCGATGTATACGCCCCATCGAGAGGACCCAATATACCCTGCAAGAGGTATAGAGGCATGCTGGCGTGATCACTAAACTGATGTTGCCCACAGAAAGGACTTACACCTACGTGGTTCTTAATTCTGGGACTACATGGGTACGCTGAACCCTAGTCCAACTCGGTATTATTCTACTCACAATGAATTAAGTGGTTAACTGGTTCTGACTGAATTTCTGTAAAATACTGGATAGCTCAAAACTGAACATGCAAACTGAGAATACAACAATTAATCTAATAATGATGCATTAATAACTGAGGCATATATAACTGAATAACTAAGATATCTGACCTAGCATGTGTAATTCAAGAACTAAAGAAATACATAGCTAGGGTTCTGAAATTCATGCGACAAACGGTGTAATAACTTGATAATCCAAGTTGGAACATGTTAATAACTAATTCATGATGATCTGTTGTAATTCTAGAAACCCTAGGTCTGTTCATAATCATTGAATCAAGAATCTGACTAAATTCTAGGTACCTAATGGGCGAAAGGAACCCACTAGTGAAATCCCACATACCTGGTGACGAATTCTATGGAAAAATTTGTTCATTTCGAGGCTGGAACTGATGGAACCTTGCTGCGTTCTTGAATTAGGGTTTTTGACCTCTTTCTCCTCTCTTGCTTCTAATTTTCTATGTTTTGATTAATGATTTGACTTGGATAAGTTCTAGTTATGTTTTCAAGCTTAAACTGACTAAAACCTCATGATTTAGGGTCTAAACGAAGTATCTTGGGGTTAAAAGAAATAGGAAAAGGCCAAAAGACCCCAAATTTAATTGTTGTCTGAGTGATCGACGGACTGGACCTACGGGCTATAGGTCAATCGACGATCCGTCGATTGGAGTCGTCGGTCGAGTCTTCTCGACAAGGCTTCACTGAAATGAGCATAACATTTTACTTGGAGGTCAAATTTTAGCAAACTCGGTGGAGTTGGAAAGAGGATTCAATTATCTATCATATAATAGGTCATGGGACACATATTTACTTTTGTGCTAAGAGTTATGACCATCTGAAGTTAACCCAATCACAATTTTCATCTAACTGGCTGCTACCCTCACCTACGGTCAGACCTACGAACCGTGCATCGAATGACGGTGCGTGCTGGTCAACCGTCAATCAGGACTGAAGCTGGGCTTTAGGGGCATCGATCCATGGACACGAACCACGGTCCGTGACCTGACCTACGGACCGTGAGTCGACACTTAGCCAAATTTCTAGCTAAGTTCTAGGGGAGTTTGTTTACACGAACCATGGACCTGCAGGAAGGATAGTGGGTCCTCCTACGATCCATGGATAGTGCCCGTGAGTGTTACCTGCAACACCAGAAATCTACAATCTGGTCTATTTTCGGATATGGGGTGTTACAAATGAAGTACTTCATGACTCCAAGATCAATCATTTCAAAGATTTTCTCTATTTCATCCCTGAACCTTTGGATTAGTTCAATTTTGCTTCATGTCACAAGCATGTCATTTACATAAATCGAGGCAATTAAGGACTCACCTGTAGTGACTTTCTCATACAAAGTAGCTTCACTTTGACTTCTGCTAAAGCCAAGTTGGATGAGATGATTGTCTATCCTCTCATACCATGACCTTGGGGATTATTTTAGGCCACACAAGGCCTTCGTTAAGAGATAAACTTGATCCTCTTTTCCATGAATTGAGAAACCATCAGGTTTCTCTACATAGATCTCTTCAACAAGAAAACCATTCAAAAAGCCGATTTGACACCAAGCTGATAAATCTGCTAGGAACTATGAGATGCAAATGCAAGAATAAGCTAGAATGTGTCATACCTTGATACAGAAGCAAATGTTTCCTGGTAATTTGTACCATATTGTTGTGCGTAACCCTGCACCACTAAACTAGCCTTATGTTTGCAAATTGTTCCATCGGGATTGAGTTTTGTCTTGAAAATCCATTTTACACCAATAACCTTGCGATTTCTAGGTCTGTCAATAAGCTACTAGGTTCCATTCTTCTGGATCATGTCTAGCTCATATTGCATAGATATCCTCCATGCATGAGAGTCTTGTGCTTTAGCATAGCTTGTTGGATTAGAGGTAACCAAATCATACCACTGGTAGATATCTTTTAAGGTTCGAGTTTCCCTCACTGATAAATCATCCACTAGTTCATCTTCTGGAAGTTGAGGTTGCTCTTTTGAAAATAAATCAGAATAAGAGGTCTTCTAATTTTTCCAGTCCCAACCAGGTGCTTCATCAAACTTCACTTCTCAGCCGAGAATTAATTTTTCTATTTTCAAACAGAAAATCATGTATCATTTGGATGAACTATAGCCCATATATATGCCCTTATGAGCCTTATTGTGCAGCTTATTCCTCTTTGTTTCTAGAACTCGATAAAAACATATACACCCAAAGATTCTGAGATGGTGTACTGATGGTTTGTTCCCACACCAAGCTTCATATGGAGTCATGTCATGCAAGGCCTTAGTAGGCAATCTGTTCAGCAAATATACAGAGGTATTGACTGCCTCTGCCCAATACTGAATTGGGATATTTCTTTCGAGCAAAAGGCATCTAGTCATCTCTATTATTGTCTTGTTCTTCCTTTTTGACATGCCATTTTGTTGTAAAGTGTATGGTAATGTCAATTGGTGTTCAATACATGTGCTATTACAAAACTCCACAAACTGAGAAGAAGTATATTCTCCTCCACTGTCAGACCATAAAGTGTTAATTCTAAGATTAAATTGATTTTCTACTAAAGCTTTAAATTGTTTTAAAACATCAAAGACTTCACTCTTCAGTCTAATGAAATAAATCCAACACATTCTGGTGTAGTCATAATTAAATAGGAGAAAGTATTTGTTACCTTTCAATGAATTTGTTTTCATTGGGCCGCAAACATCCGTATGAATGAGCTGAAGTTTCTGGTTAGCTCTACATACTTGATTTGCTTGAAATGCCAATTTTGTTTGCTTTCCATGTTAGCAGGTTTCACAAACTTGATCATTAGAAAGAAATTCAGACATATTTTCCACTAGCGCCTTTTTTTTCATCTATGCAATGCTTCTCATATTGAAGTGACCAAACCTTTTGTGCCATAAGTTTGTACATGTTTCTGAATTAATAGTGTAAGCATGCTCAATTATTTTCTCCCTATCAACTGAAATCATTTTGTTGCTCATCTTGACATAAAATAATTCTACTCCAAAAGGGTCAGAAAGAACACATTCACAATTCTTAAAATGAAGAGAATAATTATTTTCAAGCATTTGTCCAACCCTCAACAAATTTTGACTCATATCAGGCGTGTATAGAACTTCAGGAATAGTTTTCATACCTGATATTCACTACAAGAAAAACTGTCTCTAAGGAAGGGAAATCTCGTCCCTAAAAGTCCAAATCTGGTCCCTAATAAGCATTTGGGACCTGAAAAGGTTGGTCGCCACTCGTCCTAGTAGCTTCCGTCGCTATTGGTCAACAAAGACGACTTTAAGAATCCGATCGTTAAATGGTTTTGGGACGGGAAAGAAATCTGGCCGCCTCAGTCATTTTAGAGACCACAATTCTGGTCTCAAATACATTTAAGATATCTTAGAAAAAACTTATTTCGGGTCGTTAACCCTCTTTAGGGACGATCATAAATTGGTCCTAGAATATCATTAGCAACGAGCAACCACCTGGTCCTAGAAACACATTAAAGACGAGTAATTACCTAGTCCTAGAATAGATTAGAGACGATCAACAACTTGGTCCTTGAATAGATTTAGCGACGTTCAATGACCTGGTCCTAAAACAGATTTAGTAACGATCAAGCTATTCTAGTCCTAGCTTAATCATTAGAGACGAGCAACATTTCTCATCTTCGATTGACCTTTAGGGACGAGCAATAATTTTGGTCTCAAATTGACCACCAATGGTCCTAGAGCAATTGATACCACTAGAATACAAATCATCCACAAATATTAATCTGCTACTAAAAGTTTTTAAACAAAAAGATGATATAAATATACAAAGAAGAGACAAGAAGATAGAGATCAAGAGTGTACGATTAATTACAATAAAGTGGCTAACATCTAATGATTTTAGTTATAATATTTGCTTAAAAAAATATATCTAATATCCGAACTATACTATATATAGTATTATGTTTTGAAAAACATAAATTTGTGCTAAACAAATAGGGAGCTCGCGCATCAACAAAAGCTTGGCAAAAAGTTACAAGTTTCAATCTTTAATTCATCGAGTGTTGTCCAGAAACATCAACAAAAGCTGCAAAAAAAAAGTAGAAAAATCAATTAGAAAAACAATGAGATGCATTTACCAATATCAAAAATCTATTTTGAAGAACTACATCTAAATGGAATTTGGCAAATAATAGAAACTAATGAACTGATTAACTATTATTAGTTTATTTTTACTAATAGTAGCTACAGTTTTAGTAAATTCTCCCTCCTACATTTTTCTCTCTATACGTATTCTATATGTTAATCTACAACAACCATTTCTTAGAGAGTTAACTACACGCTCTGCCCTATGGAGCTGCCATACGGGACTTCATCATGACAGGAAAAGGGAAACAGAGAAGCAACAAACTCCTATGACCAAGCTGAAAATTTCTATGATGCGAAGCTCCTATGACCAGAAACTCCTATGACCAGCAAACTAATGGACATAATGAGGCAAAAACCAGAAACAATCAGCTGAATTACAAAGGTACCAAGCTGAAAATTTCTATGTCTCCTAATAGCTCAGAAGGAAAAGTGGAAAATACCTACCCAAATGAAGAAGTTATCGAAAATGAGCAGCCAAGGATCAATCTTATAAGCAAGTTTACTAGCTTAGTTACGAAGATTAAAAATAAAAAAACCTCTACAATTAGCGATAAAGCTGAACAGTGAGGAGACAACAATTCAAATGATTTTTTCAACCGTAAAAGGCACATAGATCTCACTACAATCTCCAACAAACAAGTATATTTTTACATCCTCAGTTAGCAAAAAATATTGGTTATTCACTTTATGATAACCAGATCATGGCTGAGAGATTATGTATGAATGAAGCATAAGAAAAAGAAAAAAAGTGCTCCAAAAAAAGAAAAGCAAAGTCATGTTCAAATCAGATATATCTGTAGCATCAAAACAAGAAAGAATACGAGACAAAAAAAGCCGGATCACGATAGGAAAGGGGAAACAGAGAAACAACAAACTCTTAGTCAGAAAACGAGATGCAACCTAATTGACATAATGAGGCAGAAAGTAGCAACAATCAGCTGAATTACAATGGTACCAAGCTGAATATTTTTATGTCTCCTAACAGCTCAGAGGAAAAGTGGAAAATAGCTACACAAATGAAGAACTTGTCCAAAACGAGCAGCCAAGAATCAATCATATAAGCAACTCTTTTAGCTTACTTACTAAGATTAAAAATAAAAAACCTCTACAGTTAGCGATGGAGCTGAACAGTGAGTAGACAACAATTCGAATGATTTTTTCAACCGTAAAGAGCACATAAATATCACTACATCTAGTTCTAAAATCTCCAACAAACAAGTATATTTTTACTTCCTCGATCAACAGAAAATATTGGTTATTCACTTGATGATAACCAGATCATGGATGAGAGATTATGTATGAATGAAGCATAAGAAAAAGATAAAAAGTAATCCAAAACAAGAAAAGCAAAGTCATGTTCAAACCGACAATCTCTAGCATCAAAACAAGAAAGAAAAAGAGAAAAAATAAGCAGGATCACGATAGGAAAGTGGAAACAAAAAACAACAAACTCCTAGTCAGAAAATGAGAGGCAACCTAATGGACATAATGAGGCAGAATCAATCTTTATAAGAACTTGTCAAAAACGAGCTTAGAGGAAAAAGTGAAAAATACCTACCTGAATGAAGAACTTGTTGAAACCGAGCAGCCAAGAATCAATCCTATAAGCAAGTCTACTAGCTTACTTACTAAGATTAAAAATAAAAAACCTCTACAGTTAGCGATGGAGCCGAACAGTGAACAGACAACAATTCGAAAGATTTTTTCAACCGTAAAAAGCACATAGATCTCACTACATCCAGTTCGACAATCTCCAACAAACAAGTATATTTTTACTTACTCGGTCAGCATAAAATATTGCTTATCCAGTTGAAACGGGCGATGTCATAGGTTGGACATGTGATTCTTGAGCAGCAAAGAGCTCTTGCATTTTCCTTATTTCTTTCATCTCATCTTCTAAGGTAGATAAGCAATTGTTCAAGGATTTGTTCTCTTCGTTCAAGTATTTGTTATCCTCTTGAGTTGAACATAGCGCAAATAATAAATCAGCCTTTGAAGAAGTTCCACCTTTCAAGTCTTTCGTCTTTACTCCACCCCAAAATACAAATACATGGCTACGATTTTGAGGTCCACAAAATTTTTCAACAAGTTCTATAGTAGGTATAGATGGATCAACTTGAACCATTTCTTCAAGTTGTGCCTACAAATATATAAAAGAACATTTTCTATCATAACACATAACAATTTAAAGTAATTTCTTATGAAATTGATCCCTTTAAAGATATGTTAAACCAATACATGATTACAAGCAACTACTATATATGTTGAAACTTACAAAGTGGATGATAGATTGTCTTCTTTAGTATATAATTGAAACCAAGTTCACATATACACTAACTTCAACATACTCCCAAAAGAAATCAAGGGACTTTTGAATATGGATAGATGGAAAGTTCTCTCGGTAAGAACACAAAGAAGAACACCTGCTAGGCTGAATTTTGATCCTCAATACTAATATTTTAAATTGTTGGAGGAATATGTAACTTGTATAGATATTATTCTCCATGTTGCATTTAACGAGTCTTAAGATTAGATAAGATATATGGAGTATCAATTCTCTAATGTGGAAGCTTATTATACAGCTCGCTTAAATCACTTGTAACTTTTTGGATTCCAAAGATGAATGAAACACAATCGTTTGATCAAAAATAAAAATACAATCAAATGGCACAATGGAAAATAAAAGATTATAAACTAACTTGTAATTAAGATGTTAGTTCTTGAAACATGTATACATGATTCCTTTTAGCCTACCAAATATTAAAGTAATTTGTCAATAAAAAAATCTCTTGTTGGTAGTTGGTTTAAGATCACACACGTATCAAGATTCATGTGCCCTGCTATTTTTTTTCCCTTATCTACAAACACTTAGATTTCTCTTAATAATTAATGTTATGGAAGAAACATTTATATGGATACAGTAGGAGTTGTATGTTTGACATAACTTGGCTCATAAACTAGCTTCTTCAAGTTGGTCAACATAATTTATCGCAGCCTCAACTAATACAAAAAAAAACCAAGAAAATTAGAAGTCGCTAAATCACAATTGCCCTCCATAACTATATGTTACATTGCATATATCTCTAAACTATAGAACACTATTATTTACCTCACCGAAAGTCACTCCACAAGAGAAGAAACCAGAAAAGCGAGGTACATAATTAGTGTTTAATAGTCATCCAGCTTCAATAATGAATCTACAAGCATACAATGGTACCGTGATGCCTAATATTGAGCAGATGTTTAGTCTAAATTGGACATCACTTGGATCAGGTGAAAAATATTTAGGTAATACTCATGAATACACTATATTCGTTAATGATTTGACAGTTGATATCACATGTTACTTATTTTAGGAGACATTCAAGGTCAATTATCCTTTAATCAAACTGCTAAAGTTGTAACAGATTGTGTAACAGAAAACATAAAGAGCTACACGTTTATTAGATTAGGGGATGAGAGCGAGCAGCTACAAGTTATGACTATGCTTCATATCAATGTACTGAAACTCGAAATGAGCATGACCCTAATAAGACTAATACGTTGGGAACTTGGATACCAATAATCTAACAGATGATCACTTCAGGCAGGTTTCTAGAAACTACATGCAATTACTATATGTAAAAATATCAGTAGGCGATCATTTTGGTTTTGTTCAATAGTTCAGGATGATTTACTCACATCATCTTATATTTTGCAATGAGTAACTGGCTGCCTCAAAGTAATGCATAAAGAAGAACTAACAACATTAGAAATTGCTAATCTTAATAAACATACAACTATATATTAACTATTTATATTACTACAACGTTTATACGTCCAAACTCCAAAACACTTCAATTTTCTAAGTAAATCACAATAACTAAAGATAAACAATACATTTATATATTCTTGAACATGAATAACAATTTTGTCGAAACCTTTTCAGATGTAAATAAAATTTTCAATAAGAATGATAACACAAGTCCTTATTTGGCTCGTAAATAATTGAAACATTGAACATATAAAACTAGATAATGAAATCAGAAAATCAGATTATCTAGCTATTAGAAACTCAATCCAATAATATTTTCACTGATTGTACAAAATAAAAGACAAGATTATGAAATCAGTAACCTATTTAATGTTAGAAAAGATGAGGAAGAAGAAGAGAAACTTCAATATAAAAATAAAAAATGTCATCAAAGCAACTTATGAAAAAAAAAACAGAGCAAGTCAATGGGAAGAAGAACAAACCTGTAACTCTGCTGCTGCGATGAAATTTTTAGGGCTGACCTGCGACAAAAGCACAGTGAAAATGTTGGGATTAGGGTAGAGAATTTCGATTGGAGATGAAGAATCTAATGGAGACGTTGCACTGAAGAGAAAATAGGGCAACTTTGCAACCGGCGGCGCAATGTGTTTTTGAGAAGACAAAGCGCTCTTTTTTTTTATTTTTCACTTTCAATGTAAAAAGTTTGGCGCCTATGTTTTTTTTGAAACAATTTTTCTATTTTAATAATTTAATATTAAATTTGGGGGGAAATATGTCCCGTTCAAAGACCTTCAATTACCATTTAGGACTAGTTATAAGTTCTTTCGGGACCAAATTTAATACCTTCGCAATAGACTATACAAATAAGGACTAGAATATAATCTCGTCCCAATAGATATACTTTTAGAGACAAGATTATTAGTGCGTCCCAAAATATTGGTCTTAAATAAGGCTTTTTCTTGTAGTGATTGTTGACATAGACATTGTACCCCTGCCTTTGACTTCTATTGCCTCATTGTTTCCCACTTTTACTTTAGATTTGTAAGTATCATCAAGGAATTTGAATATTTCAGCATCATTGCACAAGTGATGTGTGCAACCACTATCAATAAGACATGAATCAGAGGATTCATTAATTGAAAAGTATGAAACTGCAAAGAATTGCTCATCATATGCATCTGCAGTTTCTGTTGCTTGTGCTTGCAAAGCTTCAGAGCCCTTTGCTCTTGATTTGCAGACCTTGGATATACGCCATGTCTGCTTGCAGTTGCCACATATTGCATCGACTCTCCACCAATAGTACTTCTCTATATGTGTAGTTCTTTTATAATGTTTGCACGAACGGAACTTCTTCTTCACATCTCCACTATTGTTTTCTCCATCATGCTTGCCCTTATTCTTTTGGTTGAACTTTTGCTTTTCTTTAATGGAAATTTTCTTTTGTATAGAGAAAGCTCCTTCAGTGAACTTGTCCCGTCTCATAGTCCTTCTTCGCTCTTGTGCTTGAAGAGCACTCATTAGTTCACCTAATGTAAGTTTGCCCTAGTCTTTCGATTCTTCAAGAAAGGAAATCCTAGATTCAAACCTCTCAGGAAGAGTCACAAGAACTTTCTCCATGATTTGTTTTTCTTTAAATTCTTCACCAACAAGTCTAATCTTATTAACAATTAAGGAGATTTGATCAACATACTTACTAATTGTTTCACCTTCCTACATATTCAAGGACTCAAACTCCCTTTAGGTTCAACACTTGCATTTGACGTGTTCTATCGTTGTTTTGTTATTCTTCTTTCAACCTACCCCAAGCCTCTTTTGCAGTTTTACAAGTCATGATTTAGTAAAACACAAAATCTGAAACAATATTCTACATAAGCGACCTGACTTAAGATTTATTTACCTTCTCTTCGTTGTTAGATTTGATCTGAGCCAAGGTAGGATTTGTTGGTAGAACAACAAGTGGTTTAACTAAAGTTTCTAAAATTCATGCAATAAATTTAGTAATAACTTAATAATATGATTTGGAACATATACGTAAGTAATTCATGATACTCTGCTGAAATTCTAGAAATCCTAAGTTTGTTCATAATAAGGAAATCAAGAAACTGACTGAATTGTAGGGACCTAATGGATGAAAGGAATCCACTAGTGAAATCCCACATACCTGGTGACAAATTCCAATGAGAAATTTTTCAATTTCGGGGCTGGAATTGATGGATTTTTGTTGCATTCTTGAACTAGGGTTCTTGACCTCTTTTCTTCTCTCAAGCTATAATTTCTCTATGTTTGATTAATGAGTTGACTTAGGTAAGTTCTATTTATGTTTCTAGGCTAAAACTGACCAAAACCATGTAATTTAGGGTAAAAATGATGAGGTTTAGGGGTCCAACGAAATAGGAAAAGACCAAAAGACCCCAGACTTAACTGTTGTCGAAGTGACCGACAAACGGGACTGACGAACCATGAGTCGACTGAAGGTCCGTACTGGTCGACCATAGTTTGCGACTGAAGGGTGGAATTTGGGGTTTGACTGGCCCATCGAGGGAGCTGACTGACGGGCCGTGAGTCGACTGACGGTCCGTACTGGTCAACTGTCGCTTGTGATTGAAGGCTGAAATCTGAAATGTGAAACTGAAAGTTGGTTGGCCCATCGACGGAGCTGACTGACGGTCCGTATGTGGCTTCCGTCGGTGCACCTGTAACTTCTGAAAATCTGAAAATTTTTTCCTTTCTCGAATCTGGGGTGTTAAATTATCTCCCCCTTGAGAACATTCATCCTCGAATGAAGACTAAACTAGTTGTATAGAGGGAGAGAACTGCAAACCCTACCACTAAATACTGGAAACTAATTTCTGACTTAACTAAGTTCCAAGTACATGCAAATACGATGAAAATGTAGGTATAAACTGAAGGAACATGAAACTAAGACTGAATTCACGCATGAATAACTAAAGGACTGAAGAGGAACTATTACCTCAAGCTGGAGCGGAATTGGAAGGAAAGAGGTGAGGATACTTGGCCTTCATAGCTGCCTCTGCTTCCCAAGTAGCTCCCTCTACGGACTGACTTCTCCACAAAATCTTGACTGAAGCGACTTCCTTGTTTCTCAACCTTCGAACCTGACGATCAAGGTTTTTAACTGGTACCTCTTTATAAGTGAGACTATCCTTCATAGCCATACTTTCTAAAGGCACAATGGATGTTAGATCACCCACACAGTTCTTCAATAGCGAAATGTGGAAAACTAGATATAACTCTAACTCATAAGCCACTTCACCATTCCTTTTCAACATCTTGTAAGGGCCTACATATCTAGGACTGAGCTTGCCCTTCATGCCAAATCTCATCACCCCTTTCATAGGTGACACTTTCAGAAAAACTCAACCATCAACTTGGAACTCTAGTTCCCTTCTCCTTACATCTGCATAGGATTGCTGGCACCTCAGGGTTGTCTTAAGTCTATCTCTAATGAGTTGCACCTTATCCATGGCTTCAAGAACTAAATTTGGTCCTATCAAGGCTGTTTCACCTACTTCAAACCAACCAACTTAGATCTACATCTGCGCCTATACAATGCCTCATAAGGGGGCATCTGAATGCTGGAATGGTAACTATTATTTTAGGCGAACTCTATAAGAGGAAGTTGATAATCCCAACTACCCCTTGAAATCGATCACACAAGCTCTCAACATTTCCTCCAAGGTCTGAATGGTACACTCTACCTGTCCATCCATCTGCGGATGAAATGTCGTGCTAAGGGTAACCTGAATACCAAGGCCTTTCTGAAATTGACTTCCAGAAATGAGAGGTAAACTAAGGACCTCTATCTAAGATGATAGACAAAGGAACCCCATGCAACCTCACAATCTCATTAATGTACAGCTTGGCGTAGTCCTTCATCGAATCTGTAGTCTTGACCGCCAAAAAGCGAGAAGACTTAGTGACTTTGTCAATTACCACCGAAATAGAGTCATGTTGTCTGCGAGTACGAGGTAATCTTGTAATGAAAGCCATGTTGATCATTTCCCAATTCCAAGTAGGAATGTCGATCTCTTGAGTCATACCTTATGGTTTCTGATGTTCTACCTTCACTTGCTGATAATTGGGGCACTTAGCCACAAAATCTGCTATATCTCTTTTCATACCATTCCACCAATAGAATTCTCGATGGTCGCGGTACATCTTAGTGGCGCCTAGATGAATAGAATATCTAGAATTATGGGCTTCTTCAAGGATATGTTGTCTCAACTCGCCCATATTAGGAACGCATAGTCGACACTAATAGTGAAGCACACCATCTCCCCCTTGGGAGAATACCTCAACCCTCTATTGATGGACTGCACCCTTGAGTTCGAGCAATATTGGATCACTGTCTTGCTTTTCCTTAACCTCCACTACTAATGAAGATTTTGATCCGTTCTGTGAACTATCACACCACCATCTGATATGCACATGAGACGAACTCCTAGGTGAGCAAGTCTGTGAACATCTTTTGCTATCTTCCTTTTTTCTTCCTCAACATGTGTTACACTACACATATATAGTCTACTAAGAGCATCTGCTACTATATTGGCCTTACCAGGATGGTAATGCACACTCATATCATAATCGTTATGGAACTCAAGCCATCTCCTCTAGCGAAGATTCAGTTCTTTCTGGGTGAACACACATTGAAGGCTCTTATGGTTTGTGAATACATCCACGTGAACACCATACAAGTAATGTCTCTAAATCTTCAATGCAAACACCACTGCGGCTAGCTCGAGGTCATGAGTCGGATAGTTTTTCTCATGTACCTTAAGCTGTCTAGAAGCATAAGCAATAACCTTACCTCACTGCATCAACACACAACCTAGGCCGACTCTGGATGGATCACAATAGATAACATAACCATCTGAACCCTCTGGTAGAGTCAAAACAGGAGTTGTAGTCAACCTAGTTTTCAATTCTGCAAAGCTTTTCTCACAATCATCTAACCATTGAAACTTGACTTTCTTTTGAGTCAACTTAGTCAATAGAGAGGCTATGGATGAAAATCCTTCCACAAACCTTCTTTAATAGCCCGTCAACCCCAAGAAACTTTTGATATCTATAGGAGAGGTAGGTCTGGGCCATTGTTTCACTGAGTCTAGTTTTTGAGAATCTACTCGAATCCCTACGCTAGACACAATATGCCTAAGGAAAGCAACTTACTGCAACCAAAATTTGCACTTACTGAACTTAGCAAATAACTGGTGATCTTTGAGAGTTTGCAGAACAACCCTCAAATGATTTGCATGTTCTTCCTCATTCCTAGAGTAAATAAGGATATCATCAATGAAGACGATAGCGAACAAGTCCAAATACTGTTTGAACACCCTGTTCATCAAATCCATGAAAGTTGCAGGAGCATTAGTTAGTCCAAATGACATTACTATGAATTCACAATGACCATACCAAGTTTTGAAGGCTATTTTTGGTATGTCACTATTTCTGACTCTGAGCTGATGATAACCGGTTCTGAGGTCTATCTTTGAGAAATGACTAGCACCCTAAAGTTGTTCAAACAAGTCATCAATCCTGGGGATGGGATACTTATTCTTGATTATGACCGTGTTCCACTACCTATAGTAAATGTACATTCTGAGAGAACCATCTTTCTTCTTTACTAACAACATTAATGCACCCCATGGGGAAATACTAGGTCTGATGAAGCCCTTATCTAGAAGGTCTTTCATCTTTGCTTTCAATTCCTTAAGCTCAGCTGGAGCCATTCTGTAAGGAGGAATAGAAATGGGCTAGGTATCTGGAAGGAGATCAATTCCAAATTTGATTTCCCTTTCGGGAGGAACTCCGAGAAGATCTTTTGGAAACACTTCTAGGAACTCATTGACTACAGGAACTGACTTAAGAGTTTGGGTTTCGGAGCTTGAATCCTTAACCCGAACTAGATGATAGAGATAACCTTTAGAGATCATCTTTCTGGCCTTAAGGTAAGAAATGTATCGACCTAGAGGCGCTAAGCTACTACCCTTCCATTCTAAGACTGGTTCGCCTGGGACTGAAAATGAACAATCATAATTCTACAATCGACTGAGGCATAACATGAATGTAACCAATCCATTCCTAGAATGATATCAAAGTTTACCATTTCTAACTCTACAATATATGCCGAGGTGACTTTCTGGGAGATTGTGACAGGGCAATTTATGTATACCTGTCTAGTTAAAACTGGGTCACCGACTGGAGTAAAGACTGAGAAGGGTTCTGAGAAAGTTTCTAGACTCATACTGAAGTTTACTGCTATATAAAGAGTTACAAAGGACAAAGTAGCCACTGTTGTCTTTCCACTGAGTGAACCATATGTGAGCCACATCTTTAAGTTGGTAGGATGCCAATTCCACCCTATCACTACTAGTCACTGTCATCAGTCCAAAGATTTTCTTAACCTCATCAATGAAATTATATGGGTCCAACTTGCGACTCTAAAAACTCTGGTTTATTTATCCTAACAAAATCTCAAACTCTAGCTGCCACTAATCCACCATTTCTATTAGTAGGAACTAGAACCTGCTGATTGTTCTTCTTGGTCATTCTCTGAGCCAAAAGCTGAATTGGCGTTTTGAAACTTTTCATTCGAAACTTCATAGTCTGGGACTAGAGGAACTGCATTAGCATCGTGTGCATTAGTATTCCTTGTGTAAGCTCTACGAGGAAGCATGATCTTAAGCGTGTAACGACGAATTAGAAAGGAGATCATTCCAACGCACGATAAGAATATTAAGAAAGTGAAGTTTTCCTAAAACCCTTCATAGCCTCCCTCTCATTAGATGTGGTGCACTTCACACCCATGAAAAGGACTCTACTTAGTTTAGCATTTCAGACATCCTAGGACTCTTAAACCTAGTGCTCTGATACCAAGTTTGCCACTCCCCGAGCTACCCCCGAGACGCGGACATGGGACCTAGAATCACAAGTAACCCCAAGTTAACCCTGCTGGCATAAACTAAGCATATTATGCTAACAAAACTAGTGCGGAAGATTAAAACATAAAATGAACTGAAATGATGGGGAAATACCCATATACTAAATCTGAAATATATGAAAATTGATAAGTACAATACAAAGGATATAAACTCAAAACACTAAGCTGAATTTAACTATGTCTGAAAATATACCCTCTACTGACTAGACGTGCTGGGACAGGCCCAGCTAAGTCTAGCAAAACTGAAACTAAAGACTAAAAGTACTGAAAAGAAACTCATGACTATTTTCCTCGAAGAATGTGGACTCACCACTGATACTGCTGAGCCGAAGATCGGGAACCGATCTATGCACGATCCAAATGCTGAGAACCTAAACCTATATCACGAGAACATGTAGCGCAGAGTTTGTGTCAGTACTTGAAAGATACTGAGCATGTAGGATAGAGTAAAGCTAAATAAAGCATATAACTGAACAAGCAATTAAGAAAGTGTATGATCTGAACATTATATAGATACTGAATACTGAGCTAACTGGATGCAATGACCAAATTTATAACCTAACGAGACTGAATACTGACTGAACTGTAAATGTGGTCAATGTAATAGAATCTGATTGAACTGTGGGAGCTACTAATAATCGATAATAAAACCACATGAGCTAAATGTAGAGTCTGATGTATACGCCCCATAAAGAGGACCCAATATACGATGCCATAGGTATAGAGGCATGACTGGAGTGATCACTAAAAGCTGGCCACAAAGGGGACTTACACCTACGTGGCTCGTAGTTCTAGGACTATATGGGTGACTGATCCTAGTCCAACTCGGTATTATGCTACTCCCAAATGATCAAGTATTTGACACATTATGAGTAAGTTTCTGTAATACTGGATAACTCAAAACTGAACATGCAAACTGAGAATGCAATAATTTATTTGATAATGATGCATTAATAACTAAGGCATGTATAACTGAATAACTGAAATATCTGACCTAGCATATGTAATTCCAGAACTAAAGAAATACTTAGCTAGGGTTCTAAAATTCATGCAATAAACTAAGTAATAACACAATAATCTGATTTGGAACATATACATAAGTAATTCATGATAATCTGCTAAAATTCTAGAAACCCTAATTTTGTTCATAATAAGGAAGTCAAGAAACTAACTAAATTATAGGGACCTAATNATTTGGAACATATACATAAGTAATTCATGATAATCTACTAAAATTCTAGAAACCCTAATTTTGTTCATAATAAGGAAGTCAAGAAACTAACTGAATTATAGGGACCTAATGGATGAAAGGAATCCACTAGTGAAATCCCACATACCTGGTGACAAATTCCATGGAGAAATCTTTTGATTTCGGGGCTGGAATTGATGGATTCTTGTTGACCTCTTTTCTTCTCTCAAACTCTAATTTCTCTAAGTTGATTAATGAATTGACGTAGGTAAGTTCTAGTTATATTTCTAGGCTAAAACTAACCAAAGCCATGTAATTTAGGGTAAATATGACGAGTTTTAGGGGTCCAACGAAATAGCAAAAGACCAAAAGATCCCTGACTTAACTGCAGTTGGAGTGACCGACAGACGAGACTGACGGACCAAGAGTCGATTAACTGTCCGTACTGATCGAACGTCATTCACGAATGAACACTAGAATTTAGGGTCTGAAACTAAAAGTTGACTACTCCATCGACGGAGCTGACTAATTGGCCGTGAGTCAACTGACGGTTCGTACTGGTCAACCGTCGTTCGCGACTGAAGGTTGAAATCTAAAGTGTGAAGCTGAAAGTTGGCTGTCCCATCGACAGAGCTGACTGACGGTCCGTAGGTGGCTTCCGTCAGTGGCACCTGCAACTTCTAAAAATCTGGATATTTTTTCCTTTCTCGAATCTGGGGTGTTACATCATGATTCTGTAAGACAGAATCTGCCACAGTATTCTACATAAGTGACTTGGCTTTAGATTTATTTACCTTCTCTTCATTGTTAGATTTAATCTGAGCCAAAGTAGGATTTGTTGGTAGAGCAGCAAATGATTTATCTTCTGTCACAGTTTCCCAAATTTCATAGGCTTCCAGAAAACCTTGCATCTTCACAGACCAGATTTGGTAATTTTCATCGGTGAAAGTGAATGGTGAATTTAAAGGTAGGTTGTTAGATGTCATTTTGTGTTGTAGGTTAAAACTTTTTGGTTATGTAAGATCAACCTGAGGCTCTGATGCAATTGTTAAAACACAAACACTCAAGAAACTGATTTGAAGAATAAAAATAGAGTGAACTTATGAAATTCCAACAATGCATTAAATTGCAGAAGATCTAAATTTATCCAAGGAAAAACCTAACCATTTCCTATCTAGTTACTACTTACAGTCACAAAAGGGGCCACTAACTTCAAAAAGTTAAGCAACTAATGTTGACTAAGTCTAGCTAGAAAATAGGAAGCACTAAACTGAAATAAGTAAAAAACAGTAAAAATAATAAGCTGAAAAAAATGTCAATTATCTAATAGCAAGAACATGTTCCCCGACTTTGTCTCNNGAAAAACCTAACCATTTCCTATCTAGTTACTACTTACAGTCACAAAAGGGGCCACTAACTTCAAAAAGTTAAGCAACTAATGTTGACTAAGTCTAGCTAGAAAATAGGAAGCACTAAACTGAAATAAGTAAAAAACAGTAAAAATAATATGCTGAAAAAAATGTCAATTATCTAATAGCAAGAACATGTTCCCCGACTTTGTCTCCCTCTAGGTATTTGTCACAGTCCAAAAATAGAGGTCATAATATGACACATATTTCGATTCAACCAATAGGTATGACAATCTCTTATCCAAATTATTATTTATTTAAAGAAAATATACAAAACATAAGTAATTAAGTAGTGTAAATCAAGTCTCAATTTCAAACTTTTAAAAATCAAAATAGAATGCATAAATAATTAAGTCTACAACCCCAAAATCTAGAGACACGAGTCAAGCTTCTACAATAACATGGATAATTTCTCCTTCTCTTTTACATTATGAATCTTTTTTCTACTCGTAGTGAGACAAAATTAGCTAATTTAAACGAGGCAAGGATACTAAATATAAGCGTATGAGTCATGCTTCGTCAAAATTAATACATAAGAAGGTAAGGACTAAGCATTGAACACAAAGATTTTTCACATAAAACATGTGATTTATATGAAACATAAATAAAAAAAACATAAGGGAATAAATTAAATGAGAGAGTGAGGATAAAAAAGTTTCTTTTTGATTCTTGAAGCAAGCAAATAGAGAAATCAAACTAAAACTAATTGTTGCAGTTGTCTTCTACCACTACATGACCTAAATTCAAGCTAAAAGATGACGGAGGGCAGAAGAATGTTGAGGAAGTGCACACCACAATAAATTGTTATATTTTAGCCAATTTTTGTTTCCTAGTTTGTTTAAAGCTCTGTTAGTTACTGTTCAGTATTAGTTCCTCAATTTCAGCAAAAAATAACTAAGCTTTAGTAGATTTTTTAGCATTACTTTACATCATCTTAGTTAAGATACGATGTATTTATTCAGTCTCATTTAACAATAGAAATCACTTTTCCTTTATCTTCTTCAATCAGTTCTTATTCTCCTCTATTAAACACTAAAAATGGTATCAAAGCTCCTTAGTTCTTAAGGGACTTGTAAGAATTTTTGACTATATTGAGTAAAACCCAAACCTAATTAAACCATTCCATAAAACTAGCTTCGCTCTGCTAGTTTTTTGATGAAGAAAACTAACAGATTTGGGTTGTTAGGAAGGAAGCCTACATGGATGTATGTGATCTCTGGGAGGCAGTAGAGGAGGATTATGAAGTTCCTCTTTTACAATGCTATCCTACAATGGCTCAGTTTTGAAACTCATCAAAAGAAGAAGACCATGAAGTTGAAGGTGAAGGCATGTCTCTATGTTATAGTATCTCCTACTATTTTTCCAGAATCATGACTCTTAAATAGGAAATACGGGACTTTCTGAAAAAGGAACATAATGGAGATGAAAGAATTCGAGGCATGAAGGTCTTAAACCTGGTGAGGGAATTTGAAATGGAAAAAATGAAGGAATCTGATACAATTAAAGAGTACTCAGATAAACTTATTAGTTTGGCTAATAAGGTAAAGTTATTTCGTGTCGAACTTTCCAATACAAGGATTGTGCAGAAAATCCTTGTTACTTTACCTGAAAAGTTTGAAGCAACAATTGCTTCACTACAAAATACAAAAGATTTGTCAAACATTACTTTGGCAGAACTTTTAAACTTCTTCCAAGCACATGAACAAAGAAGAATGTTAAGGAACAAGGCAACTGTTGAAAGAGATTTGCAAGCAAGGCATCAATTCAATGTCGGAGGCAAAGGTAGGAAGCAGAAGTTAAGAATAGCTATGCTACATAAACAAAAGTTTCTGCAACTGATAGCAATTCTAGCAACGACAACAAAAGTGGAAAATATCCACCATGTCAGCATTGGGGGAAGAGAAATCATTCATACGTCAAATGTTGGAAAAAACATGATATGAGATGCATAAAGTGTCATAAACTTGGTCATTCTGAGATTATTTGCAAAGAAAAAGGATCATAACAATTAAATGGGGCTCAAATTGTAGACGAATAAGAAGAAGATCAATTGTTTGTGGCTACTTCTTTTGCAATTGGAAGTTCAAGCGAAAGCTGGTTAATTGATAGCGGTTGTACAAATCATATGACTCATGATGAGGAGAGTTTTAGAGAGTTAGAAAGATCTGCAATCTCTAAAGTCATAATTGTTAATATGGATCATCTTCTAGCCAAAGGGAAAGGTACAATAGCTATTGGAAGCTACTCAAGTACAAAGTTAATCTCATATGTACTTTTTTCCCTGAACTTGATCAAAATTTGTTCAACGTAGGGTAAATTTTGGAAATGGTTTTAATCTTACATTTGAGGATAAGAAGTGTGTGATCTTTGATCCAGAGGGCCAACAAATCTGTCAAGTTAAAATGAGAGGAAAGAGTTTTTCCTTTGATCCAATGGAGGAAAAGTTGGCTACCTATTGAGACAAGAGATGACAACAAATATATGGCACAAGAGACTCAAACATTTTCATCACAGGGCACTCTTTCACATGGTGAAGAAAGACATGGTTTCGAGGACTACCACTTATGGAGGATGAACATGCAACTTGCAACACATGTCAATTGGGAAAGCAAAGTAGGATGCCTTTTGCCAAGGCATCCCGGAGAGCATCAATGAAGCTTCAATTAGTCCATACTGATTTGTATGGACCACATAGGACTGCTTTTAACAGAAGTACATATTTTATAGCATTCATTAATGATATGACCAAATGTGTTGGATTTATATTCTCATGTTCAAATCTGAAGTACCTGACGTGTTCTGAAAATTCAAAATTTGGTACAAAATCAAAGTGGTTGCAGGATTCAAATGCTTAGATTAGATAAGGGTACTGAGTACACATCTGATCGATATAAAAAGTTTTGTGAAAATGCAGGAATTGAGCATCAAATCATTGTTCGATATACTCTGCAATAAAATGGTTTCAGTGAAAGGAAGAACAGATCGATAATGGAGATGTCGAGATGCTTGTTATGTGAGAAGGGCCTACCAAAAGAGTTATGGATAGAAGCAACTAACTTTGTTGTTTTTTTTTTGCTAAATTGGTTGCCTAAAAAAGTCATGATGGAATAGACACCTTTTGAGGCATGGCATGGGTATAATCCATCCTTACAAAACTTAATAATCTTTGGTTGTTTGTGCTTCTCACATATTCCACGGGTTAAGAGGGACAAGTTAGATAAGAAAGTCGAACTTGGAGTCTTTATTGGTTAAAGTACATTCTCCAAAGCTTACAGAATTTTCCAGCCTCATATAGAAAAAGTTATGGTAATTGATGTGAGGCCAAAATACATATTTTTAATCATTATTTGCCTCACATTTATTATTTATATTTGTCCTTTTTGAGCATAAATTTTTTGGATTGTGCTAAATTGTGTATTTTATTTGTAGGATTAAATTGGTGGAAAAATGAAGAAATTTGGAGCTAAAACGAATTAAAGATAAAAAGGTTGAAGAAGGAAATCAAGCAGGCAGTTTAATGGAATAAATTGAATAAAATAATATATTTATATATATATAGAAAAAAGCGGCTGCAATTTGCAATTCAAAAGAGAACTTACCTGTTACTGCCACATGGCAAGTGTTGAAGACGCAAGAATTTGACCTTCACGCGGACAGCCTCACGAAAGAAAAGGAATCCAATTCGTTTTGATTTTGGATTCCTAATTTAAGGTGGACTCAATTATTTTATTTAATGTTTCTATATCTGTAAATAGAACACGAAAAGTTATTCTTGAGGGAGTCAAAAATCAAGAAACAATACACAATATAAATTTCTTCTAGCTTAGGAACTTTGGAAGAGCCGTCGTGAAGGTCGGAGAATTGTGGTTTATTCTTTCTTATCCTTTACTATTTATTTTTATTCGTGATTAAGAAAAGATAGTTTAGTTATTGTTCTTAACTTTTATGATTAACACAAGCATATTTATTTTAATAGATTTTGATTGTGTTTTTGAGATAATGAGTAGCTAAATTTCATAATTAGGGTTGTGGGAACCAAAAGTGTTTAAGAAAGTATGAATAGTAACTAAGCAATTCTTGAATAGTGTTGTTGTATGCATTGACAATTCTTTCGTTTAGAAGTATTTTTAATGGTGGTCAACGTTAGAACTCACCTTGTTGCTACATACCGGACCAAGGAGGTAGTTAATAAGTAAAGAATTATCAACATAGATGTAGTGTGATACTATCTAATAGTCTAATGTCAATTGGTACGAGGGTGAAAACTAAGTCATACATTGATGTGATGTCTAATATGAGTTAAATGTAAGGCTTAGTAAATTATACACACGTAGCCGGACCAAGTGCAGGATGAAATTCTCTAGATGTCGGACCAAGGATTTAGAGATACTTAACTTATTACTTTGCATGTAATACACTAGGAAAAGATTGATATTACTAGGATTACTGCATTATGAACTTATGGGGAACACATTCCTAGTTATTTCTAATAATCTGAATATAAATAAATATTTAGTTCAAAGCTATTTTTATTGTTTTTATTTTATTTCAATTTAAACCCCCCCCCCCCATTTTTATATAACGACTATCGAGTTAAATATTTGCTATTGACAATATTCTTCCATATTCTCTGTGGGATCAACCCCGACTCATAGTTGGGTAAATATATTACATACGATCATTTATATTTCTTTTCAAAGTATATTTGAACGTTATCAAGAAAGGCGCCGCTGACAGGGAATGTGGCTTAGAAATTGTCTTTAATATTTATTTTGAGTTGTAGTTTTCTTTTTGTTGTTTCTTAGGATTAGTTTTAAATTTGTTTTTTTATTATTATCATATTTATTTTACTCTTCTTGAGATGACATCTGAAAAAGTATGTAGTGATAAGTGTTTTTGCAATTCTTGTACTTCTGATATTATGGATTCTTATAAGCTAATTTTTTCTCAATAAAATAAGTTATGTGGGGACATGGAAGATTTATTAATATTGTGCTATAAATCAATATTTAAGTGCATGATTGATGAAGATAACTTGAATTGGGATATCTATAAATTAAATTTTGAGTTGAGTGCAAAGATTAAATCATATGACACCCAACAATTTAGTAATAATATGTGTGAGGAAGAAAAAATACTTATAAGACAACTTGAAGAGCTAAAAGTTGAGGGCAAATTGCTTGATCATATTGTTAGTAATGATTGGATTCAGTTTACACTTTACAAAATTAAGTTAGGGTTTTGAGAGAAGAGAAAAGAAAAGAAGAAAGGAGGAGAAGAAGCAAGGAATCGTCAAGTTCTTCAAGCTAGGCTTGTTAAATTTTGTCAAGGGTTTGATCCCTACGAGGTATGTGAGATCACATAGCATTGGGTTCGTTCACCCACTCGCCAATCATGATTTATTTCAGTGAATTAATGTTCTTGAAAGTATAGAAATAGAGTTCTTGGTGGATTTCTTTGAAGTTTTTATTGGGTTCTTGCTTGTTGAAGTTGTTGAGAAGTTCTTGATTTAAATTCATGAAACTAGATGTCGTTTTGAGTAGATTCTTGCATATTTTTGTTATGTAGTCGAATCTAGAGGATTTAGAGTTGAAAAACGAGCAAGAAAATTCGTCAAAAATCAGGGAATAGGTCTGGGGCGCTGCGCCACTCAGAGCGTCCCAAGATAGGGTCTAAATTTTGGGCTCTGGGGAGCTGCGCCAGCCAGTGCCCCCCAATCCAGACTCTGAAGTTTTGCCTCTGGCACCCGGTGCCACTAAGAGCGCCAGGGACGCCAGGTCCCCTACCTTTTCCCACTTCTTTCCGTTTGAGTTCCCTTGCAACGTATCTAAGTTTTCTAATCGATTTCTACACTCTAAGGTACGTCTAAACATCATGAAATCATCCATCAACATGAGATCACGAACCTTGAATCCATAATTCAATTCAAGGAAAGTTAAGACTTAAGTCAAGAGAAGTCCATAGAGTTTCCAAAAGTCTTTTACAAATGTTTTAACTTTGTTTTAAGGCATGAGTTTTGAGTTGAGTAAAAAGTAACAGTAAAGTTCTTTTCTTCAAAAGATTATACGGGAACTAAGTATTCTCAAGAGTAAAAATGTTTTCACATTTAAACAAGAAAGGAAACACCAATTTCCAAGAGAGCTTTTATGCTAGTTTTGAGTAATTACCTCAAATCACAGAAAGAGTTTAGTTTTAAAACATATGAGCTGAGTATATTTTTGGAGTAGTATTGAGCACCGATATGGGGACGAGTTCATAATAACGTCTCCATAAACCATGTAGCCATCGTGGGTAGAAAGGGTCATACTTTTTGGATGACACCTTAATGCTTTTAGAATAGACTAGTGGATCCACTTAGTTGAGGCGTTTTATATCCCGGCAAGTAATAGGACAGTTTTGGCAGCGTGGGCGAGACGATGTGTCACGACCCAACCCATCGGGCCGTGTGGGCACCTATATACTAATACCTAAGTAGGAGAACCCTCATATCCCAATAATCATAACATGCAAAAAAATTAAGGAAGTGAACGAATAACAGAATTCATGCAATATCTTTATAAAAATAAGAGTTTTAAACAATTTTGAGTTAAGACTTATAAAGTAATTAGCACCCCCAAGGATCTAATCTAAACAGGTACAAGACCTACTAAGAGTACAACATAAAACATGATAACAAAAAGACACAGCTGCCACCATGTGGAAGGAAAGATAGAAGTTGTTGGAGATTTCCTTCGCCTTCACCTATGAAACATCACTCCTGCAACCAGATTAT
Organism: Solanum stenotomum; assembly: GCF_019186545.1. Lineage (NCBI taxonomy): Eukaryota > Viridiplantae > Streptophyta > Magnoliopsida > Solanales > Solanaceae > Solanum > Solanum stenotomum. The sequence goes on from NC_064284.1 coordinate 31,034,890, forward strand.
GCCAAAAAGGCATAGTAAGATTAGTATCAGTACAACCACACGTACTGGTAGGCATCATCGATCAACAGGAATACCCACCGCAATAAAAGAAATCAACTAGCTAAACATGCAATAAGACCAATCGCTCCTCCACCTTTATATTTTTGCCTACTCATACCATTCTGGATATTAACGTCAGACTAGTTACCTTGCCTCTAACCTCTTACTTACGTCATCGTGATTACACCCAATCAATCAATCCCTTAAGGAAGTCCTTTGATACATTGCTACCAACCCGGACAACCACGCTTTGATGCACCCTTCTATTTTCCTCATCTCTACTCAACTTACGACCCCATCTTACGCCAATCGAGGCCTACTATCCGTTTATATTACCACTCCCTTAGTGGGAAAACCCAATTGACAACTTATCACTGACCACCACCCCAAGACTCAACAAATACGCATGTGCCCACACTCTAATTAAAAGGATAGCACATGGGTACCTTAATTCCCCCTTACCATACTACAACCGAGTTGAAGCTCTACCATTCATAGTTTATAACACAACTCGATATCTCCAATTAGCTTACAACATCGCAACCCTCCCCCCTCCTATAAGCACATAATATATAGTCCACCAATCTTTCAGGAAGCACGCCAATTCCATGTAATCAATAATTCAAGCAATTACACATATAATACAAGTTGATAGCCCTCTCATGGAACCCACAACCAAATTGTTAGCATACCGGTATGTGGTACCCGATCCAATGCAAGTTAGTGTGCCAAAACGTAGCACCTAATCCAAATATTATGTGGTACGTGGCAATCGATCCCATGTTTATGCCAAAACGTGGCAACCAATCCAAGTTAGTGTGTCGCAATGCAACACCCGATCCATTAAACAAGACACAATCATAATCACAAAGTACATTCTCATAATCATACAATCAAGTCATGATTCATGGCATTCATCATTCATCTATCCTCCTTTACAATTAGTGTGATCAAATAAGCAACATTCACATACATACACGTATTATAATGAAGAAAGAACATACATTCCACCACATGAACTCACAACCATCACCTACAATACCCATTTACATAGTCAAGTACTCAACTTCATGGCATACATTGTTCAGCTACAATTCATTAGATTCGTTATTATCGGTATACTTTGCTTGTACGCATACATATCATACAATCACCAGTCCACAACCTTCCACAAAACTAAGAAATCACAGCCATCGCCTCAGTCCTACTCCACAACTAGGTTTTCCCCTACGGTATACGACTAATGCCACACTCATGAATACATGCATAATTAATCTTTTCTAGGTGAACAAAGCCTACGCATCCGTTCTACCATCAATTTCAAAATACTACGCAGTGAATGACATATTTGAAACTACTCAATTAAATAAACCTAGCCTACATGGGTTTCTGGGTGACAAGACAGTGAATTGGCCAAGAATCTGCAAGCTATCACCATCCCCACTCTAGAAATCTCTTCATCCTTCTTTCCCAAGCTTAGAGCATCTTTTTGAAGGATTTCTAGGTGATTTACGTCTAATTTAGGTGTTTCTGGAAGAAGGAGAAAATACGATTTCGCGTTATTTACATTCTGCCTCGCCTAACCCGCTCTGGCGACAACTTACCCCGTTGTGGCATCACCGCCCTAGCAGCATCTGGCCCACCCTAGCGGGACAGTGGCCCAGTAATTTTCCAATTTTTTTTTTTTTGCTTTTCCTAAATAACGACGGTTCGGGTCGTTACACGTTGTATCATCACATTAGCTCATAGTGATGGTTGTCGATTAGAGAAACTCCCCTACAATTATATTACTTTATTTTATGAGTACATTGAGTTGTTATTACTGTTTAAATGCTTCATATAAACTACACCTTTACTGTTGTTTTATTTTTGCATTTGAGTTAAGTATCCATGAGTTGAGTAAAGCTAAGGCAAGTGTTCTTTTCAGATTCGTTTCAAGCTTATGTCGTGTTTAGTTTTCCCCTCGCATGCTCGTATATTTAATGTACTGATGCCTTTTGGCCTGCATCATTTTATGATGCAGATACATGTAATTAGGATCAGCATCCAAAGCCTCGTTGATCTATTCGAGCACTCAGAGTCAGTTGGTGAGCCTCCTTCCTTTCCGGAGGATTTGTTTTATTGCTTTTGGCTATTTCAGTTGTTAGGATGATCGGGGGTCTTGTCCCGACATTCCCTCTTAGTATCTAGAGGCTTCATAGACAGTTAGATATGAGTACTTTAGTCTTGATATTTTAGTTGTTTGATTTTAAAGACTTGAGTTGTCATTTTGGCTAAGTTGAATGTTATTTCCTAAACATTCTCATTTGTCTATTCAGATAGTTTTATTTAAGATTGTATTTAAGTGCATTTTTTTGTTGAGTAAGTCTTCTGCTATGAGTTAAGCCATGATAAGGGTTCGCTTGGGGCTATCAATGGTTGTCGAGTGCCAGTCCCGCCCAAGGTGTAGGCTGGGGGCATGACAAACTTGGTATCAGAGCACAGAGTTCAAGAGTCCTAGGGAGTCTATGAAGCCGTATTAGTAGAATCCTAGTTATCAGTGTGAAGCACGTCACATCTATAATTAGGAGACTACAACATTTAGGAACTAGCTCACTTCTTTCATATTCATTTCATGTGATAGAGTTTATCTCTATGAAAGTTTTTTTCTAATTCATGCTTGCGTGTGTCTTTCAGATCATGCCTCTAAGAAGAGTTGTCTGAGGTCGTCCTGCTAGGAGGAACGTTGAGGAGCAAGGAGTACCTAATGCACCAGAAGTGCAACCCCAAGGAAAGGTCACCAATGCTGAATTTCGGGAAGCAATTTGAATGCTAAGTCATGTTGTGACCAACCAAGTTGGGCAACAAAAAGGGGCACGACAAGAAGAGACTGATACTTCCAGGATCCGTGAGTTTTGAGGATGAATCCTCTAAGCTTCACTGGTTCAAGCACCATAGAGGATCCAGAAAACTTTGTAGAGGAACTGCAGAAAGTGTTTGAGGTTATGCACGTTGTCAATGTTGGGCGAGTGGAACTAGCTGCCTATCAACTAAAGAGTGTTGCTAGGACTTGGTTTGACCAGTGGAAAAAGAGTAGGGCTGAGGATGCACCGGTTTTAAGTTGGGTTATGTTTAAAAGTGCAATCTTGGGGCATTTCTTTCCCCGTGAACTAAGAGAATCCAAATTACGGGAATTCCATACCCTTAAGCAGGATTCACTAAGTGTTCATGAGTACAGTTTGAAGTTCACCCAATTTTCCCGATATGCTCCTGATATGATTGCGGATATGAGGAGTAGGATGAATCTGATTGTTGTTGGGTTGTCTCGTTTATCAAGTAAGAAGGGCAAGGCAGCTATGCTGATAGAGGACATAGGCATAGAGAGGCTTATGGTTTACGTACAGCTGGTTGAGGAAGAGAAGCTAAGGGATAGAGAAGAATTTAGAAACAAGAAGGCTAAGACAGGGAATGAGTCAGAGCAGCAAAGGAGTAGTGTGAACCGTCCTTCCATTCAACATAAGCAAAAGGGACCTGCTCCATCATCTGCTAGTGCACCTACACCAAGGAACAAGGGTGAGTATAATAGTCAGAATTCGCAGAATTTCTGGGCTAGACCTACTCAGTCTCAGGGTAGTGTGGTGGCACAAGGAGGTAATTGGGATCCTACATCTGCTAAGTGTGGTAGGAACCACCCAGGTGCTTGTCGCAATGGATCTACAGGATGTTTCAAGTGCAGTCAAGAGGGTCACTTCATGAAAGAGTGTCCGAAGAATAGGCCTGGAAAGGGAAATGAGGGCAATAAAGCCCAATCTTCTTCAGTTGCTCCACCAGACAGGGTTGCACCTAGAGGAGCTACTTCATGTACTAACGGAGGAGCAAACCACACATATGCTATCACTAGTCACCTAGAGCAAGAGAATTCTCTAGATGTTGTCACTAGTATGATCAAAGTCTTGACTTTTGATTTTTATGCTTTGCTAGACCCAGGATCGAGTTTATCTTTTGTGACTCCTTATGTTGCAATGAATATTGATGTTTTTCCTGAGAAACTTTGTGAGACATTTTGTTTTTCTACACCTGTTGGAGAGTCTATTCTAGCTGAGTGAGTCTATCGTGATTGTACCATTTCCGTCAATCACAAGAGTACCATGAATAATTTAGTTGAGTTAAACATGGTTGATTTTGATATTATTCTGGGTAAGGACTAGTTTCATGCCTACTATGGAGGATTGATTGTAGAACTCGAGTTGTCAAGTTCCAGTTTCCTAATGAGCCAGTTATATAGTAGAGTAGCAGTTTAGTAGTGCCTAAGGGTCGTTTTATTTCGTACCTTAAGGAGAGGAATTCAGTTTCCTAGGGTTGTGTCTATCACTTAGTCCGAGTTAATTATTCTAGTGTTGAGACACCTCCTATTGAGTCAATTCCGATCATGAGTGAGTTTCCAGAAGTCTTTCCTGATGATCTACCCGGAGTTCCTCCTGAGAGAGAAATAGATTTCGGTATAGACATTTTTCCTGATACTCATTCTATATCTATTACTCCATATTGAATGGCTCCAGCGGAGTTGAAAAAGTTAAGAACAGTTGAAAGATCTCTTCGATAAGCATTTTATTCAACCAAGTGTCACACCTTAGGGCGATCCGATTTTATTTGTGAGGAAGAAAGATGGTTCCCTTAGAATGTGTATAGATTACCGTCACTATAACAAGGTTACCATCAAGAATAATTATCCTCTTCTGAGAATTGATGATCTTTTCGATCAGCTTCAGGGTTCCACGTGTTTATCTAATATAGACCTCAAATCTGGCTACCATCAGTTAAGAGTAGGGGAATGTGATATTCCAAAGACAACTTTCAGGACCCGTTATGGTCATTATGAGTTTCTGGTCATGTCGTTCGGTACAACTAATGTGCCTGCAGTGTTCATGAACCTTATGAATAGAGTATTCAAGCCTTATTTAGATATGTTTTTTATCGTGCTCATTTCTATTCGAGGAATGAGGAAGATCATGCTAGCAATCTCAGAAAAGTTCTCCAAACTCTAAAGGATAGAGAATTGTATGCAAAGTTCTCTAAATGTGAGTTTTGTCTTGCGTCAGTGTCATGACCCAGACCATCGTTATTGGCACCCATACTAACCCTCCGGTGGGAAAACCACTACTACAACCCAAGCTAAGCAACTTACGAAAAACTATATGGAAGCAAGTTTAAATGCTAAGGAAAGGAAATATGGAGTTCCCATACACTCCAAACAAAAGTCTAACAACCAAAACAATGTGGAATAACACCTAGAACCTGAAATTCAATGTACTATAACATCTACGGTTCAACCGTAAGTCTAAACAAGAAGGGGTACAACACCATACTAAATATAAGAAATCTAAAAAACTAGTCTAAGTCTAAAAATATGGACATAAACAGAAAGAGAACTCATGGCAACCTGGAAGAACTGGCTCACCCTTGAATTCGAAACGATCACTAATCTTCTAAACGAGGTCTGTCAATAGTCGCTTGAAGACGCCCTGTACTCAACAAAGAAAGAGCAAGTGCAGTATCAGTACACAACCACAGTGTACTAGTAGGATCACGCGGCTATCCCACTAAGTGCAACATACTTAATCCATTACAACACAGCAATAACATGCATACACCGAACATATACAATATCCACATCATTCACAAACAACGTACAGTTTCACATTTCTCAAGATATACGATTATGTCAAGCAATGGTCCTCTCATGGAACCCAAACCCAAACTATTAGTGTACCGGTTCGTGGTACCCGATCCATTGTTTTTGCCGAAACGTGGCAACCAATCCCATATTTATGCCGGAACGTGGCAAGCAATCCAAGTTAGTGTGTCGGAATGCAACACCCGATCCATTCAACAAGCCACAATCACAATCACAAGTATATTCTTAAATCATACAATCAAGTCATGATTCATGGCATTCATCATTCTTCTATCCTCATTTACAATTAGTGTGATCAATAATGCAACATTTGCATACATACATGTATTATAATGAAGCAAGAACAAACATACATCACACAACATGAAATGAAAACCATTACCTACCTCGAAACAAGCTTGAAACTCCTAAGAAACATGGTTCTTCCCTTTTGGGATTCGTTTCGCTTGTTTTTGCTCTACAAACAATCATAATATCACAGAAATCAAAAAACAATAACTAATTACCCGGATTATATCAATAATATCAATCCTAGGTCAAACCCTTGATCCTCATACCCAGAGTAGGGCTTTTTTCCACCATAATTTCCAAATCAAAATCCTCCCCCATCGATAATCACCCATCAGATTACATTCTACGGATCGAAAAATGGATTCGGTGAGTTTAAACCTTACATTTAGCCTCAAGAATGGTTAAAAATGGTCAAGAACTTGTCTGGGGTCGTCTCCTAGCTCTCAAAGTCGAAAAGTGTAGAATAAAACATTTTTGGAGTTTATTTCTGACTTAAGTCGCGTCTTTCCCGCCACAGAAATACTTACCCTGCTACAACGGCCGCGCCCTGGAGGCACAAATCCCTACCATAGCGGCTTGCAGGAAATAATGAGCAATTTTAATAATTCCAATACCCTCATTTCACAACACACCTTCAACCAACGACACACAGAAACTACCCATTCACGCTAACATTAATTTCGAGAGTTCTACTCACTCAAATTCAATTCTGTAACGCCGTACACGTTCCTTAACATCCTAGATATCTACTCATGTGACTAAATCATAATTAGATCACCCAATTGTTACCAGACTTTCCTAGACCTTACTGACTCTGATTTCATCCAAATCTGGACTAGGTTGGGAAATCCTAAGTTACTACAAAAAAAATTTCGGCCCAAAATTTTTCCCCGTCGGCTTTTCTATAACGATAGAGACCGGTCGTTACAATAGATACCAATTTACCCATCACTTATCCCCGAGTGACAAACTTAGGAAAAATAGGCTAAAGAAGGAATGGACTAGTACCTGAATCGACGAACAGTGTGGGATACTTGTCTCGCATGTCTTTCTCGGTTTTCCAAGTAGCTTCCTCAACTGGACGATAATTCAATTGAACTTTCACGGACTTAATCTCTTTGGTCCTCAGCTTTCGGACATCACAATTAAGAATTGCAATCGGTTCCTCCTCATATTTAAGGTCTTTGTCTAGCACAACTGAGTCCCATTTTATGATGTAATCCTCATCTCCATAATATATCTTCAACATGGATATATGAAATACCAGATGAACTCCTGATAAGTTCGAAGGTAAGGCCAATATGTAAGCCACTAGCCCTACACAATCAAGAACCTCAAAAGGACCAATGTAATGAGGACTAAGCTTGCCCTTCTTGCCAAATCTCATCACCCCTTTCGTGAGTGACACCATAAAAAGAAAATTCCCACCAATACGAAATACCATATCTCTTACCTTATGGTCTGCATACTTTTTCTATCTACACTGGGCCGCTAAAGGCTTAGCTTAGATGCTCCTCATCTTATCTTGAGCATCCTTCACTAAATCAATCCCCAAAGGTTTCATATCTCCAACCTCAAACCATCCTATGGGTGATCTACATCCCATCCCATAAAGTGCCTCAAATGGTTCCATATCAATGTTGGAGTGATAACTATTATTATAGGATAACTCACACAAAAGTAAGAACTCATCCCAATGTCCTCCAAAATCAATCACACATGCCCTCAACATGTCTTCTAACACTTGAATAGTCCTCTCTGACTGTCCGTCCGTCTGCGGAAGGAAAATTGTACTAAAAGTGAGTTATGTGCCCAATTCATCATGTAACTTCTTCCAAAACTTGGATGTGAATTGGGTACCACGGTCTGAGATGATAGAAAGAGGTACCCAATGCAACCTCATTATCTCTTTCACATAAACCTTAGTGAGTTGTTCAGCATTATAATCTATTCTTACCGGAATAAAATGGGCTGACATAGTCAATCTGTCAACCACTACCCAAATAGAATCAAACTTTCCCAAAGTCTTGGGAAGACCAACCACAAAATCCATGGCTATCATTTCCTACTTCCATTCCATAATTGGCATTCTCTGAAGAAAACCTGCAGGCCTTTGATGCTCATATTTACTTGTTGGCAATTTTGACACTTAGCCACAAACTCCGTCATATCCTTCTTCATGCCCGACCACCAATAAATTCACTTCAAATCTCGGTACATTTTGGTCACACTTGGATGAATGGAAATCGCGAACTATGGGATTCTGTCAACAATTTCTGAATCAAGTTATCAACTCGAGGAACACAAATCATTCCCTTAAAATTGAACACATCTTCCGCATCAAGAGTGGTCTCTTGTGCCTTACTAATCGCAGTCTTCTGCTTGACTTCATTCAAATTTCAATCCTCAAACTGTTTGGCCTTAATCTTCTCAATGAACGTGGCCCATACTTCAATGTTAGGTAACACCCCACCTTTCTCTACGATGCCCAATTGCATGAACTTAGACTCTAATTGCTGAATTTATTTTGTCTGAGGTCGCTTGGATACACTCAAGCAAGCTAAACTACCCATACTCACCGTTTTTCGACTTAGTGCGTCTGCCACTACATTAGCCTTACTCGGATGGTATTGAATGGTCACATTATAATCCTTGAGTAACTCCATCCACCTTCGTTGTCTCAAATTCAGACCATTTTGAGTGAACACATGCTTCAAACTATGATGATTAGTAAACACCACACACTTAACACCATATAGATAATGCCGCCAAATCTTAAAAGCGAACACTACCGCTGCCAACTCCAAATCATGTGTTGGATAATTTCTCTCATGCACCTTCAATTGATGCGACGCATACACTATAACATTCTTATCTTGCATCAACACAGCACCCAACCCAGAATGTGAAGCATCATAATAAATAATAAAATATTTACCTTTAACCGGTAATGCTAGAATAGGTATGGTGGTCAAAAGAGTCTTGAGCTTTTGGAAGCTCTCCTCACCTTTTTCAGTCCATTAAAATGGTATCTCCTTTTTGGTCAAATTTGTCAAGTGAGTTGAAATAGAAGCAAAGTTCTTCACAAATCAATGATAGTAGCTAGCGAGGCCCATAAAACTCTTAACTTCCGTCACAGAGCTAGACCGAACCCAATCCTTAACCACCTCAATCTTTTGGGGATCTACCATTACCCCTTCTTTGGAACTACAAGCCCCAAAAATGCAATCAAAGTCAACCAAAATTCACACTTAGAAAATTTTACATACAATTTTTGTTTCCCAAGAACACCCAGAACAATATGAAGATGGTCGGCATGCTCTTCCTCACTTTTTGAATAGACCAAATTGTCGTCGATAAAGACTATAACAAATGAATCCAGAAATGGCTTGAACACCCCATTCATTAACCTCATAAAATTTGCGGGAGCATTAGTTAACCCAAACGACATAACTAGAAACTCATAGTGCCCATAGCGGGTTTTAAACGTTATCTTGGGCACATCCTCAAGCCTAATCTTCAACTGATGGTAACCATACCTTAGATCAATCTTAGAACAAATTGATGCACCTTGCAATTGGTCAAAAAGATCATTTATTCGAGGTAATGGATACTCATTTCGGATGGGGACCCTATTCAATTATCGGTAATCTATACACATCCTCATACTACTATTTTTTTTTCTTAGTAAACAAGACTGAGGCACCCTACAGGGAAGCAATAGGACGAATAAATCCTTTTATCAAGAAGTTCTTGGATTTGATCCTTAAGCTCTCTTAATTCTGCCGAAGCAATGCAAAATGGAGGGATTGAAATGGGACTAGTACCAGGTTCTAAATCAGTGCAGAAATCTATATCTATGTCCGAAGGCATACCAGACAAATCATTAGGAAACACTTCTCTAATTTCTAACACCACAAGAATAGACTCATTAGATGGAGACTCAACTTCAACATCCCAAATATAAGCCAAATAACCCTGTCCTACCAGTTTCCTAGCCCGAATGGAGGATATGATCCTAGCTTGCTTAGGCTTGTACACCCCTTCCCACTCTAACTTTTCCCTTTCCAGAATTTCTAAAGTTACTGACTTAGTATTACAATTAAGCACAGCATAATAAGGGGTGATACGCTCAAATTACACCTCCCTAAAGAAACTTAAGCGATCGTTATCAAGTAAAGAACCCAACTTGTAGGTTGGGGTTGATCCCACGAGGAATATGGTCTAGACTTCAGTTCAGCTTACGATTATATTTGTTTAGTCAACATATTTCCAAAACAAGTAATTAAAGGGGGGAATTTGTGAAACAAATTCTGAAAGTTATGCGAACAATTAGTAAGTAAGATTCAAACTTTTGTTGTTATCAAGATGAGAGAGAAACTAGGGTGTACATGTTCCCCGTAAGCTCATAACGCATTAATCCTAGTAATAGTAATCCTTTTGTAGTGTAATACATGAAAAGTGATAAGTTAGGTATCTCTAATTCCTTGGTCCGACAACTAGAGAATTTCACCCCGCACCTTGGTCCGGCTACGTGTGTATAATTTACTAACCCTTACATTTACCTCATATTAGACATCACATCGATGTATGGCTTAGTTTTCACCCTCACACCAATAGACATTAGACTATTAAATAGTATCACACTAAATCTATGTTGATAATTTTTTTCTTATTAACTACCTCCTTGGTTTGGCAAGTAGCAATAAGGCGAGTTCTAACGTTTGCAACCGCTAAAAAGACTTCTAAATGAAAGAATTATCAATGCATGCAATAACACTATTCAAGAATTACTTAGTTACTATTCATACTTGGTTAATCGTTCATTGTTCCCACAATGCTAGTTGTGGATTTAGTTACCCATAGTAGCAAGAACACAATTCATATTTTTAGATAAAGAAATCATGAACTTACGTAATGAGAAGAATAAACCCAGAATCTCAACTTGAATTTCAAAGTCACAATCTTCAAACCGAACTTAGGAAATCAAGAATTGCTAAATTGCAAGTTAATCTCCAAAGCCAAAAACTAGAATAAAAGTAATAAAATCTAACCCCCCAAAAACGAGGTTTACATGCCCTATATATAGAAAAATAAGTCCCAACTAAAAAGGAAACGAAATAAGGAAATAATTTTTCAAGACGTGGTTTTGATCTACGACACTAACCTACGGACCGTGTATTGACCTACGGTCCGTAGGTCCCTTCCGTGGTTCAGGACTTAAGCAAATTTTCCAACTTCAAAAATCTTCATCTCTGACGCAATCGACGAATCAACAGTACGGACCGTGGTTCAATCCACGGTCCATGGATCCTCCTCCGTAGCTCCATACTTAGAATCTTCAAAATCAGGTATTGGAACCCCCTCTCTGAATCATTTGACGGACTTGCAGGACAGCCCGTAGGTCGACCTACATTCCGTCATTTGCAACCGTAGTTCCACACTTGGTCAAGAATTCCCTGATTTTCCTTCAGTCTTGCCTACCCATCTACGTCTACCATCTACAGGGAGTGACTGGACCTACGATCCGTAGGTCACATCCGTAAATGCCCTTTTCTGCAATTCTTTAGTTGTGCCTCTCAACTTCCACGTCTGAACTTATTTCCTGCAAACATGATAAAAACACATAAATACCAATACAAAATGGCCGTAGACACACACAACATTTTAGTGCAATGTATTAAAAATATCGTAAACTCACAATATATCAACACCCTCAACTTAAATTCATTGTGTGTCCTCAAGCGACGCACAAAAACTCTAAACGAAACGTGTATAGAAGCAAGCATTTAAGCCCAAGCAATCACAGGGCTCTCTATCCCGACTCTCATTTTGAGTGCAAATCTTTTCTCTTAGACTCAACAAGCTAACTCATGCGGATCAAAATATGTCACAGCGTCTGCAGCCTCAGTAGTGGGCCTAGCACACTAGGCTTCAATAACACTCTCACGAGCCCTCTGCTAGCGCAACTCCTCATCTACTATGGAAGCTTTCCTAGCCTGTTCATTCTGCTGGCGCTCCCGCTTCTTTTCTCGAGCCTCCTCAGTAGTGTCAGAAATGCGACTGGAACGGGGCCTCTTCCCACGAGCACGGGTGGGCTTAGGCTGGCTATGTCCTCGTTGAATAAAACACCAAGCATTGTATCATTAGGTAATACATTAGGTAAAGACTCTGGCTCATATATGGGTGGGTCAAGGATGGTATCAAGGTTGTCCCGGAGACTATCTAACTCGGACCGGAAAGAAGACAGATCTATAGCAGGGGCTGGTCGCTCGAGGACTCTCAACTTGAAGTCATCCAGGCGCTTATGAATAGCCTAAACCTTCTGGTCCATCATGGTCTCCATCACATGCTCCATCTTAGCCTTGGACTCTACAATAGACTTCTGCATCCATGGCTTCACATGATGAAGCAGTATGGCCATCTGAGCTTACAATTTTTGTATTCGAGCCAAGGGCACAATAGCAGCTCCTGAAGGCAGGGTAGCTCTGGACGAGCTAAGGGATCGACTAGCTGCCTGAGATGGGAAGGTTGGGGGATCATCAGTGTGGGATGGAGGGGTAGGGTCATCACCCTACATCTTCTTCACATCATCTACTAAATTTGCTCCCAAATGAGGTACATCAACCTGCGGCTCTCGATGTGGTACTGCCACATTCGCCTCATCCCGAATCAGGCCTATATCCAGGGTCCCCGTTGCCCGGATCAACTTGTCACAATGCCATATCGGCACTCCAGAGTCCCTGCATAACTAAAAGATAAGGCAAGGAAAAGGGTAATTGATGGAGGCCTTGAAAGCCCTCTCATGAATCTCCACAATGATCATGCGGGTAAAATCAATCTCGAACCCCACAGCCAATGTTGCTACCATAACCGTACGGTCCCAAGTGATTGCATTATCAGCCTTCGTGGGAGAAACCCAATTCTATACCAACAGCCAGAAAAACATAGCCACAAATGTGAGAGTGGCCTTCTTGATGCTTAAGCCCGAAGTGGTGACCCACTCGGCTCGCTCTCCGTCAGTAAAAATATAACGAGCCAGCTAGTGTAATACAGTCTCCCTATTCTCGGCACTCCGCTGGAACTCCCCGCCCCGCACGATGTCCCATCTATAGTCAAATTAGGCCGTGTTGAGTGCCCAAGTGTGGCCAAGGCTAGGGTGGTAAAGGAACCAGCGGATGGTGTTCTCAGAGATGTCCAGAGAAAACCCGCACACTAGTGTAGCCTTGAGTGGTTTCTGGGTTGTGGGATTGGCATTTCTGTGAATAGAGCCTCGAAGAGTGGCTGAGTAGGAAGCATAGAACTCCCTCATGATCTCCTCGCTATATGTTCCTAATTCCTTGCCCATCCACTCACACTTATGATGTTGAAAGAGCCGGTGGATGTCGGGTATAGTGTGTAGGCTCCCCGTGAGAACTCTGTGTCCTCTGTGATTAGCCGAGCCATCTTCTCTTTTTCATTCAACATCTTGGCATCCATGTAGATTTGTCGTTGGCACTCCATGCACCATCTATTAGGCTCCTCAGCAACCATATCATGGTCATTGTTTTGTGGCACTTGAACCTCCCCTGAACTAGTAGCCTCATTAGAAGAGGTAGCCTGGCAATGTGAACTTGAGCATGTGGCGGACCCAGAAGCAGATCCTGCAGCAGACGCTGACTCAGAACCGGAAGCAGACCCAACCAGTGACTCGATCACTGTATCCTTCTCATCAGACTAAGAGGTTGTGACTACGTCAGGGACCACCTTCTTGGCTTGATTCCAATTAGCCCAAGGTGTTGTGGGTGATGTCCTTCCAACGGGGGACATATTTAGGGTCTTTCACAGCATTAATTTCCTCGTCAATTAGTCGACGGGTAAGAGCCATTGATTTTATCTACCCTTGGCGGCTATAGCTTTCTTTGGGTCCATTGTACATGTAAGGGAGAATTAGTACCAATATGAACTAAAGACACACTTGAAAAAAATTTAGAACAAATAATGAACAAAATAAAAAAATAAAAAATTACAGACAGTGGCTTCAGTGGCCACCTACAGTGGGTTTCTACGGTCCGTAGGTTGACCTACAGTCTGTGGATCCCCTCTGTAGGTCAAAAGTCCCAAAGAGTTGGGCTCTAATCGGAACCACGGATGTGCAGAACGGTCCATAGATTGATCTATGGACTGTAGTCCACGTCTGTGGTTCCACACTTAGTGAAATTGCTTTGTGCCACAGACCACAGACCTAATCTACGGTCCGTAGACTGATCTACGATCCGTAGACGGGGTCTCGTGGATCTAATATGTGCCAGGTATCAGACACTCTTCTCTTTGAAACCAAATTTTATCAATTCAAACCATGGACCTTAGCCTAATCATGCATTTCAACATAGCTTTATGCTAGTTTGTCATCCCAAGGGTTCCAATTACTCAATTTTCAACAGGTATTGCATATGAGGCTAGGAACCCTAAGTCGAAACTTGCATTTAGACTCTTATTACACTGTTTTTACACATTACAAAGACAACACAATCACAATCTATCATCCCAAGGGTGTTTCTAATTTTAGTTTAGCATGCAATTTCATACAACAACTATCCAAGGTCAAGATCCACTTCCTGACTTTCTATAACAACAATGAACTGGAATTCAAAGTGAAGGGAGAGTCGATTACCTTACAAGCAAAGGAAATGGGTGATTGTGGGATGACTCTTGACTTCCAACAACTTCTAACTCTCCTTTCGCATCGAACCCGAATACCGAAACCTCTAGGAAATTGGGAATGAAGGAATTTAGGAAAAAGGAGAGTGAATTGGGAATATGGGAGGATGAATGCGGAATGATTAATCGGGGAATGGTGGTAATATGGAGGGATTTTAGGATTTTGATGGGTTTAGAAACGGTTAGGAGGAAAATATGGGAACTGGGGAATGATTTGAAAAAGGGGGTTTTTATTTTAAAAGAGGTCCGGGTCGGGTCAGGCAGAACTAGGGTTTAGACCCACGAGACCCCGTCTATAGTCTGTCGGTCAACCTACAGTTCGTAGATGGGGTCCGTAGGTCACTTTTACACTTAGAAAATTTAGAAGTCTTACCTGGGATCTATGGACGCCATTCACGGTCCGTGGAATGAACCACGGACCGTCGATGGGGTCCATAGATCTTTGCGACAGACATTTTCTACAGAATTTTGCTTTTCACCCCTGCACATGTAACAATCATTAGGCCTTTCTTTTTACATTTTCTAGACAGTTTTTAGACATGGAGCCTATGCTATATCTAGCCAACACTAAAACAAAAATAAAGCACCTATCTAAAGGAATACATAAAAGCAAATAAACAAACAAAACTACTAAACTGAAAAGAAGAACCTATGGTTGGCTAGATTGTACATCTTGGGTTACCTCCCAAGCAGCGCTTGATTTAACGTCGCGGCACGATGCAGGCCTCTTGATTACTCAGACTTTATCAAGATAGTAGGCATCAACAACTTCTTGCACACTTTCCGCGTTTCCCAGATAGATCTTGATCATTTTCCCATTTACCTTAAACCTTGTTCACTCACTATTCTCAAGCTCCACCGCTCCATGTGGGAGCACTTGCATGACTAAGAATGACCCGGTCCACTTGGACTTGAGCTTACCCAAAAACAAGCGCAACCTAGAGTTGAATAGAAGCACAAGATCACCCATAAAAAAATTTGCTTTCCAATCCTTTGATCATGATACTTCTTCATCTTCTCCTTGTACAAGGCTAAACTTTCATAAGCTTTTAGGCGAAACTCATCAAGCGCATTCAAGTCACTCATTCTCTGATTTGATGCGGCGCTCCAATCCAAATTTAGCTTCTTTAGTGCCCACATCGCCTTATGCTCTAACTCTACCGGTAAATAGCAAAACTTCCCATATACAAGTTGGTAGGGGGATATACCTATAGGAGCCTTGAATGCGATGCGATAGGCCCATAGAGCATCATCAAGCTTCCTTGACCAATCCATTATAGTAGTATTCACCATATTTGCCAAAATCTGCCTGATCTCTCTATTGGACACTTCAACTTGCCCACTAGACTGCGGATGGTAAGGAGTGGCTACATTGTGGCGGACGCCATATTTACCAAGTAACGCCTTGAACAACTTATTAAAAAAGTGGGAACCTCCATCGCTGATAATCGCCCTAGGTGTACCAAATCTAGAGAAGATATTCTTTTTCAAGAATGTGGTGACACTTCTACCTTCATTGTTGGGAAGCGCAACTGCTTCCACCCACTTTGACACATAATCAGCTGCAACAAAAATATACTTCATCCCGTGTGAACTCACAAATGGACCCATAAAATCAATATTCCATACGTCAAACAACTCTATCACCAATATAGGATTCATAAAAACTCTTGCCTTTTTGAAATTCCTCCTTCTCTTTGGCAACGGTCACAAGCCTTGGCGAAATCATGAGTATCTTGGTGGATGGTAAGCTAGTAATACCCACACTGCAAAATTTTATGCACAGCCTGAATACCACTATGATGCCCACTAACAGGTGATGCATGGCATGCCTCTAGTATACTCAACATCTCGACCTCGGGCACACAGCGATAAATAATCCCGTCAGTACAACTACGATACAAATAAGGCTCATCCCAAAATAACTTCTTCACATCATGCATAAACTTTTTCCATTGGTGAAAAGACAAATCTGATGGCACCAGATCACTTGCCAAGTAGTTAGCAAAGTCTACTAACCAAGGAATTAGATCATGAGAAGCAGCCAATACCTGTTCATCTAGAAAAGCATCATTAATTTCAGCCCTATCACCTAGCTTGAGCATAGCTTCTTCCTCCAATCTAAAGTGATCGGCAACCTGATGTTTTGTCCCTTTTCTATCTTTCACCACAAAGTCGAACTCTTGCAGCAACAACACCCATCTAATCAACCTCGGTTTTGCATCCTTCTTAGCCATCAAATACCTCAATGCAGAATGGTCAGTATGCACAATGACCTCAGTACCAAGCAAGTAGGATCAAAATATCGCGAATGCAAAAACCATTTCAAAAAGCTCATGTTCAGTCATTGTATAGTTCTTTTGAGCCACATTTAGAGCTTTGCTAGCATAGTAAATAGGATGAAGAATCTTCTCTCGCCTCTATCCCAATACCACACCAAGCGCTACTCCACTCGCATCACACATTACCTCAAACGGTTGTCCCCAATCTGGTGAAATAATAATAGGTGCAGTAACTAACTTCTCCTTCAACTCTCCAAATGCTCTTAGACAAGCATCATCAAAATCAAACTTATACTCCTTTTCGAGGAGTTTGTAAAATGTATGTGCAATATTGGAGAAATCCTTGATGAACCTCCTATAGAAACCTGCATGCCCAAGAAAAATTCTAACACCTTTAATAGAGATAGGTGGTGAAAGCTTTTCTATTACCTCAACTTTCACTCTATCAACCTCAATACCCTTCTCAGAGATTCGATGACCCAGAACTATCCCTTCTTTCACCATGAAGTGGCACTTCTCCCAATTGAGCACAAGATTTCACTCTTTATACCGTTTAANCTATCAACCTCAATACCCTTCTCAGAGATTCGATGACCCAGAACTATCCCTTCTTTCACCATGAAGTGGCACTTCTCCCAATTGAGCACAAGATTTCACTCTTTACACCGTTTAAGCACCTCAACCAAATGGTCCAGACAACGATCAAAAGAGTCACCTACCACAGAGAAATCATCCATAAATACCTCAATAGTGACCTCCACCATATCAGAATATATCGACATCATACAACGCTGGAAGGTCGCTGGAGCATTACACAATCCAAATGGCATTCGTTTGAATGTGAAAGTCCCATAACGGCAAGTGAATGTGGTCTTCTCCTGGTCTTCCGGAGCTATAGAAATCTGATTGTAGCCCGAATAACCATTAAAGAAACAACACCAACCTTTACCTGCAAGTCGATCCAACATCTAATCCATGAATGGCATAGGAAAGTAGTCATTTTCAGTCCAAGCATTCAATTTCTGGTAGTCCATGTAGACTCTCCATCCAGTCACGGGCTGCATCGAAACAAGCTCATTTCTCTCATTAGGTACCACAATAATCCCACCTTTCTTGGGCACACACTGAACAGGACACACCCAACTACTATCTGCAATGGGATAAATAACTCTAGCATCCAACCACTTGATGATTTCCTTCCTAACTACCTCTTGCATAGGCAAATTTAGTCTTCTCTAGTGGTCAATACTAGCCTTGTGATCCGGCATGAGTTGAATTTTAAGAGAACAAATATTAGGAGGAATCCCAATAATGTCCACAATAGTCCACCTAATAGCTCGCTTGAACCTCTTCAACACGGAAAGCAATGCCTCAACTTGTGCCACATTCAAATCTGCTGCAATGATGACCGGTAAAGTACCAGCTTTCCCCAAGAATACATACCTCAAATATGATGGTAGAGCCTTAAGTTCCAATTTTAGAGCCTCTTTAACAGACAGTCTAGCAAGTGGAGAGTCATGATTCTTCATGTCTAACTCCAATCTCTTTGATTTTGAACAGAATTCAAACTTATCAAGTGCGGCGACCAATTCGTCATAGTCTTTAACACTATCACCCTCAAAGTTCATCATTACCACTGCTAGTGGATCAACACCCAACCTCTCTTCAATAGGCACCTTGGAACCACTCTCTACAATATGTGTCACCATAGATACTGATTTGAGCTCACTACTCTGCTTCATGGACCTAGAGATATTGAAAGTTGCGTCTTTATTGTTCAATCGAAACTTCATCTGCCATTTCTCCATATCAACCAAGGTGCGCCCAGTGGCTAGGAATGGTCTCCCAAGGATAATGGGAACCTCAAAGTCAACATCACAATCAAGCATCACAAAATCTGCCGGAAAGATAGAAGACTCCACTTATACTAGTACATCTTGGAGCACACCAATAGGCTTTTTCACAGTTCTATCGGCCATAAGTAGTCGCATCACAGTCAGTTCTGGATCCCCTAAACCCAATTTCTTGTAAATAACCTATGGCATCAGATTGATACTAGCACCCAAATCGCATAATGCCTTTGCAAAATGTACCAACCCAATGGTACAAGGAATAGTGAAGGCCCCAGGATCCTCCTTCTTCTACACAAAGGGACCTTGTAGCAATAGCACTACAATGTTGCAACTTATCATCATCCTCAAAACTCACAGCCCGTTTTTTAGTCACCAAGTCCTTCATAAACTTCACATACCCAGGCATTTTCTCCAAAGCTTCTATCAACGGCACATTGATGGAAAGTTGTTTCAACATATTAATAAACATGCGGTATTTTCCTTCTTTAGTCTTCTTTACCAACCTCTGTGGGAAATAAGGTGGAGGTATAGGCATGGGAAAAACTTTCTGAGTTATCTCCGCTTCTTTCTCTGTCGCATTCTCAGACTCTCCATTTACCTTAATCACATCATCATTTTTACTAGACTCAACTTCAACCCCAGAAGGTATAGGTGGTTTAATGGTCTGCTTACCCCCTCAAGTAGTGACTGCCATACAATGCCCATCATTCTTTGGATTTTGAATGGTGTTGCTAGGAAGTGTGCTAGGTTGACGTGGTTTATTGTAGTAGACAACTGAGTCGTCTGTAGCTCAAGATGATTGATCGACACTGCATGGGCATCAACTTTTTGACCAATACCAGACAAGTCATTTCACATCTCCTTCACATTCTCACCAGTCGCATCAAACCTCTCCATCATCTTCTGCGTCATATCCTCAATACGTGACATATTACCTCCAGCCTCCCTATTACCAGATTCTCAATTTTGAGGAGGGACATAAGGCCCAACCAGATTGTTTCTATTGCCATAGTTGTTCCGGTTGTAGTTGTTGTCGCGATTGTAGTTCCCATCCCAGACATAATGACCCTCTTGGTTGTAGTTGTNAAGTCATTTCACATCTCCTTCACATTCTCACCAGTCGCATCAAACCTCTTCATCATCTTCTGCATCATATCCTCAATACGTGACATATTACCTCCAGCCTCCCTATTACCAGATTCTCAATTTTGAGGAGGGACATAAGGCCCAACCAGATTGTTTCTATTGCCATAGTTGTTCCGGTTGTAGTTGTTGTCGCGATTGTAGTTCCCATCCCAAACATA
Organism: Solanum stenotomum; assembly: GCF_019186545.1. Lineage (NCBI taxonomy): Eukaryota > Viridiplantae > Streptophyta > Magnoliopsida > Solanales > Solanaceae > Solanum > Solanum stenotomum. The sequence goes on from NC_064284.1 coordinate 31,055,033, forward strand.
ATGACCCTCTTGGTTGTAGTTGTCATAGTTTTGACCTTGGTCTCCTTGACCTTGGCGCCAATTATCCTTATTGGAACCTTGGGCGTTGGCTCGAAAACCCCCCGTCTGATCATTCACCGCATAAGTATCCTCTTCTTAGTAACATTCCTCAATCGGTGGTGGATTTCTAGTCAAATAATTTACCACATTTACCTTTTAGTATCTCTAGTTACATGCTTTAACACTGACCCTATTTCGGTCCTCATCTGAGCCATATCCTGACGAATATCATCAGCAGATTGGTTAGTTGTAGCTTGGACTGCAAACGTATTTCTCCCAATATCTGACTTTCTAGTGCTCCACGTTTTATTGTTTTGGGAAATCTCCAGTTTCTCCACAATTTGCTCAAAAGTGCACTCACCATATGAACCTCCAGTGACAGTATCAAGCACCGCCTTACTATTGTCATCCTAACCTCGGTAGAAGTGTTCCTTCAGCGATTCATCATCAATGTCGTGATTCGGAACACCTCTTATGAAAGTAGTGAACCTGTCCCACGAACAACTCACAGACTCTCCAGGTAGTGTTACGAAGTTGTTGGGTTTATCTTTGTGGTTCAGCTTCTTTGCACGGGAAAGTATCTTGCGAAGAACACTTCAGTTAATTGTTCCCATATGTAGACTGAGTTATAAAGAAGCTCAGTAAACCACACAGCAGCATCGCTGGTCAATGATAGAGGGAATACTCACAATCCAATGAAATCCATGTCCAAGTCTGGTCGACCCACACAACTTTTGCAAACACTCCTCAGCTTAGCTACGTGAGCATGTGGATCTTCTAATGCCAAACCAGCAAACAAACCCTCGCGGTAAGGATCTGCATCAAACCGTTGGTCACCACATATGTATGCCCCGGAGGTAGAGGGGGTAGAACAAGAGGTCCTTCAAATTCAGCAGCATTAAAGTTGACCCTATAGTTATCACGCAGTCTTGGTCCTGGTGGATCATGTACCCTCAATGCATCTCCCAGTAGATTTTTACCTTGAACCTAATTATTCTCATCACCAACCCTCGGAGGCTTCAACTTAGCTCCATCACCTAAATTTCCTCAGATAGGATTGACTGGGACTCTTTGGTTATTCATTCTTTGCAAAGTTCTGTTCAATTCTGGATCGTAGGGAGTAAGTGGTTCACCTTGGCTCCGTGTACTTGGCATACACTAGAGTAGGAACCTGAGAGAAACAAAAACAAAAGAAAAAGAAAAATTAGGAAATGTTTGACTGAAGTTCAATAATGTAGTTAAACTTAATCTAAAAGCATTATTCCTCGACAGCGGCGCCAAAATTTGATACGCTCAAATTACACGAGGAATATGGTCTAGACTCAAGTAAAGAACCCAACTTGTAGGTTGGGGTCGATCCCACGAGGAATATGGTCTAGACTTAAATTCAGCTTACGATTATATTTGTTTAGTCAACGTATTTCTGAAACAAGTAATTAATGGGGGGGGGGGGTATTTGTGAAACAAATTCTGGAAGTTATGTGAACAATTAGTAACAAGATTTAAACTTTTGTTGTTATCAAGATGAGAGAGAAACTAGGGTGTACGTGTTCCCCATAAGCTCATAACGCGGTAATTCTAGTAATAGTAATCATTTCCTAGTGTATTACATGCAAAGTGATAAGTTAGGTATCTCTAATTCCTTGGTCCGACAACAAGAGAATTTCACCACGCACCTTGGTCCGGCTACGTGTGTATAATTTACTAACCCTTACTTTTACCTCATATTAGACATCACATCGATGTATGGCTTAGTTTTCACCCTCGCACCAATCGACATTAGACTATTAGATAGTATCACACTAAATCTATGTTGATAATTCTTTTCTTATTAACTACCTCTTTGGTCCGGCAAGTAGCAACAAGGCGAGTTCTAACGTTTGCAACTGCTAAAAAGACTTCTAAATGAAAGTATTATCAATGCATGCAATAACAAAATTCAAGAATTACTTAGTTACTATTCATACTTGGTTAATCGCTCACGGTTCCCACAACCCTAGTTGTGGATTTAGTTACCCATAGTAGTAAGAACACAATTCATATTTTTAGATGAAGAAATCATAAACTTACGTAATGAGAAGAATAAACACAGAATCTCAACTTGAATTTCAAAGTCACAATCTTCAAAACGAACTTAGGAAATCAAGAATTGCTAAAATTGCAAGTTAATCTCCAAAGCCAAAAACTAGAATAAAAGTAATAAAGTCTAACCCCACAAAAATGAGGTTTACATGCCCTATATATAGAAAAATAAGTCCCAACTAAAAAGAAAACATAGTAAGGAAATAATGTTTCAGAACGTGGTTTTGATCTACGACACTGACCTACAAACTGTGGACTGATCTATGGTCCGTAGGTCCCTTCCTTGGCTTAGGACTTAGGCAAATTTTCCAACTTCAAAAATCTTCATCTCTGACGCAATCGACGAATCAACAGTACGGACCGTGGTTCAATCCACAGTCTGTGGATCCTCCTCCAAAGCTCCATACTTAGAATCTTCAAAATCAGGTATTGGAACCCCCTCTCTTAATCATTTGACGGACTTGCAGGACGGCTCGTAGGTCGACCTACGGTCCGTCGTTTGCAACCATGGTTCCACACTTGGTCAAGAATTCCCTAATTTTCCTTCAGCCTTTCCTGCCCATCTATATCTACCATCTACGGGGTGTGACTAGTCTTACAGTCCGTAGGTCACATCCATAGATTCCCTTTTCTACACATTTTTCAATTATGTCTCTCAACTTCCACGTCTGAACTTATTTCCTGCAAATATGATAAAAACCACATAAATACCAATACAAAATGGCCCTATATAGACATAACTCTTAAGTGAAATGTATTAAAATTATCGTAAACTCACGATATATCAGGGGACAATCAATTCATGCCTAAGAATATATCAAAGTCAGTCATATCCAAAATCACCAAATCATCCCAAGTCTGAAAACCCATAAACAAAATAGGACAAGCACAATAGACATGGGTGACTATGACAGACTTTCCAACTGGGATAGAAACATGGATGGGGCATCAAGTATATCACAAATCATAGCAAATTCTGAGGCAAATCGCACGGATACATAAGGATAAGTAGAACCCTGATCAAATAACACATTAGCCATCCAATCACTGAAATGAATAGTACCTATGATCACTGCGTCAGACACCTCTGCCTTGGTCTTGCCCGGAAAGGCATAACACTGAGCCTTATAATTGTGATGGGTGACTTCCATGCCTGGCAGCACTGCACCTCTGCCTGTGTTACCATTTCCCCTACCTCCACGACCTCATTGATTTCCTCCTCACCCACTTTGTGGACGCCCTCGACCATTATTACCATTTCCCGCGGGTACCACTGCTCTAGATTGTTGCTGCACGGAATCCAACATGCACGACTGGGGACAATCTCTCCTTATATGCCCAGGTTTTCCACAGTTGTAATATGTATGATCAAAAGATGGTTTGTTGCCCACTGAAGGTGCGGCTCCCTGGCTATCCTGAATCAAATTCTGAGGTGGAGTTCCGGAGTAATTACCTGTAGAAGCGGGCATAGCGGACTGAATTGGCCAGGCTGCCAGTGTTGGCCTCCCTGAACCTCTGGAGTAAAATCCCTGAAAGTTGCTTGAATTTTTTCCTTTCTTATGCAATGTCTTGGCCTGACCGTCTCACCTCACCCCCTCCACTTTCTTCACAAAGTCTGTTACCTCATTGAAACTTTTTCCTGCAGAGGTCATATGAACAAACAATACTTGCAACGCTGAATTTAGTACCTTAATAAATAAACAGATTCTTTCTTCCTCAGTAGTCACCAATTGGGTAGCATATCTGGACAAAGCATGGAACTTGGCCTCATAAGCAGCCACAGACATACCACCTTGCTCCAAAGCCATGAACTCATCCTTCTTACGATCCCTCAAAGTTCGAGGCACATATTTCTCTAAAAATAGAGCATGAAACTGTGTCCAAGTAAGTGGGGGTAAAACTGAAGATCTGCACTCCACATAGGCTATCCACAACTGCTTAGCCTCACCTTAAAGCTGAAAAGTCACAAACTCAACCCCATGCTGATGGACAATTCCCAACTTATAAAGCCTCTCATAGCAATCTAGGATGAACTCATATGCAACCTCGCTCTCGGAACCATAGAACACAGGCGGTTTCAACTTCAAGAACTTAGTCAGCATCTCATGCTCATTACCAGTCATAACAGGACCCAACAAACCACGGAAGAAAGCATCATTACCTATATTTCCACCCACCTTAGGGACAGTGATAGCAATAGAGGGATTGGCGGGAGCGTGAGTTACTTGAACAGAGGGAAGCACTCCAGGACCAACCAATCCTTTCAAGAACGACATGATCTGTTGAGCTAACATTGGATCTATGGGAGGAACACATGTAGTCTCAGCCTGCACCTCTTCCTTTTGTCCTACATTCTCAACATCGATATTCTCCGATACCTTCATGATGCATAAGAGGAGCTCATTCCTGGGATCATCTTCAATCGGTGCTTCATCCCTAGTAGGTATCACCCTTCCTCGGCCTCTACCCCTACCTCGACTGTGACCTCTCGCTGCATATTCCTCAGTCGAAGCATTGACGGAAGCTACGGTCTTCACATCCTTGAACCTAGTGTTAACCATTTGCGGACAGAAGAGTGAATGAGATTGATACAAATTTGAATCGCCAGATACCAATTGGAATCAAGTTATAGCACGAAAAGAGACCAGAGAAAACAGAGAGATTTTCTAAAGTCTTATAGCCTCTCAAAGAAAAGTACAGACGTCTCTGTACCGTTTCGCAAGACTCTACTAGACCAATTTTGGTACATCGAGATCAACGAACCTAGGCTCTGATACCAACTTTGTCACAACCCAGACCGTCGTGATTGGCACCCACACAAACCCTCTGGTGGGAGAACCACTACTACAACCCAACCTAAGCAACTTATGAAAAACTAAGGAATTTAAAGATACGAAAGCAGGTTTAAATGCTAAGGAAAAGAAATAGGGAGTTCCCATAAACTTCAAACAAAAGTCTAACAACAAAAAGATCTAAGGTTCAACCATAAATCTAAACAAGAAGGGGTACAACCCCAGACTAAATATAAGAAATCTAAAGAACTAGTATAAGTCCGAAAATGTGGACATAAATAGAAAGAGAACTCATGGCAGCCCGGAAGAACTGGCTCACCCTTGAATTCGAAATGATCACTGATCTTCTAAACGGGGTATGTCAATAGCCGCTTAAAGATGCCTTATACTTAACAAAGAAAGAGCAAGTGCAGTATCAGTACACAACCACAGTGTACTGGTACGATCACGCGGCTATCCTCCTAAGTGAAACATACATAAGCCATTAGACACAGTAATAACATGCATGCACTGAACATATACAATATCCACATCATTCACGAACAACGTACAATTTCACATTTCTCAATATATACGATTATGTCAAGTCAATGGTCCTCTCATGGAACCCCAACCCAAACTATTAGTGTACCGGTTCGTGGTACCCGATCCAATATTTATGCCAAAATGTGGCCACTGATCCCATATTTATGTCGGAACATGGCAACCAATCCAAGTTAGTGTGTCGGAACGCAACACCCGATCCATTCAACAAGCCACAATCACAATCACAAGTATACTTTCAAATCATACAATCAAGTCATGATTCATGGCATTCATTATTCATCTATCCTCACTTACAATTAATGTGATCAATAATGCAACATTCACATACATACATGTATTATAATGAAGAAAAAACAAACATACATCACACAACATGAAATCACAACCATCACCTACCTCGAAACAAGCTTGAAACCCCTTAGAAACTTGGTTCTTCCGTTTTCAAATTCGTTCCACTTGTTCCTGGTCTACAAACAATCATAATAACCCAGAAATCAAAAAATAATAAATAATTACCCGGATTATATCAATAATATCAATCCTAGGTCAAACCTTTGATCCCCATACCCAGATTAGGGCTTTTTAACAGCATAATTTCTAGATAAAAACCCTCCTCCATCGATAATTACCCATTAGATTATGTTCTACGGATCAAAAAATGGATTATGGGAGTTAAAACGTTACCTTTGGCCTCAATAATGGTGAAAAATAGTCAAAAATGCATCGGGGGTCGTCTCCTAGCTCTGAAAGTCAAAAAGTGCAAAACAAAACATTTTTGGGGTTATTTTTTACTTGAGTCGCTTCTGTCCCGCCACAGTGATATTCACCCAACTACAGTGGCCCTGCCCTAGCGGTACAAATTCCCCTTCATAGAGGTTTGCACATAATAGTGAGAAAATTTAATAATTCCAATACCCCCATTTCACAACAGACCTTCAACCAACGACACTCAAAAACTACCTGTTCACGCTAAGATCAGTTTTGGGAGTTCTACTCACCCAAATTCAGTTCTGTAAAGTCGTACGGGTTCCTTAACGTCTTAGCTATCTACTCATGTGATCAAAATCATAATTAGATTATCCAATTGTTACCATATTTTTCTAGACCTTACTGACTTTGATTTCGTCCAAATCTGGACTAGGTTGGGAAATCCTAAGTTACTACTAAAAAAATTTCGGCCCAAAAATTTTCCCCGTTGGGTATTCTTTAACGACAGGAACCGGTAGTTATAGTTTGTGGCATTCTTAGGCCACATTGTTTCCGGTGATAGGATTAGAGTTGACACTCAGAAAATAGAGGCAGTGCAGAATTTGCCCAGACTCACATCTCCAACTGATATTTAGAGTTTCTTAGGGTTGGCCGGATATTATAGAAGGTTCGTAGAGGGATTCTCATCTATTTCATCCCCTTTGACTAAGTTGACTCAGAAAACAGTGAAGTTTCGATGGTCTGAAGCTTGTGAGAAAAGCTTTCAGGAATTGAAAAAGAGGTTGACTAATTCCCCAATGTTGACATTACTAGAATGTACGCAAGGTTTTGTTGTATATTATGATGCGTTTAGAGTTGGTTTGGGTTGTGTGTTAATACAAAATGTCAAAGTTATAGCTTGTGCCTCCAGACAGTTGAAGGTTCACGAGAGGAATTATCCAACCCATGATCTAGAGCTGGTTCCCGTAGTTTTTGCTTTGNTGTGTGTTAATACAAAATGTCAAAGTTATAGCTTGTGCCTCCAGACAGTTGAAGGTTCACGAGAGGAATTATCCAACCCATGATCTAGAGCTGGCTCCCGTAGTTTTTCCTTTGAAAATATGGCGTCATTATCTTTATGGTGTTCATGTAGATGTGTTCACCGATCATGAGATTCTTCAGTATGTGTTTAGCCAGAAAGAGTTTAATATCAGATAGAGGAGGTGGTTAGAGTTACTTAAGGATTATGACATGAGTATTTTATACCACCTAGGTAAGGCTAATGTTGTTGTTGATGCCTTGAGTAGGTTGTCTATGGGTAGTACTGCCCATGTTGAGGAAGACAGGAAAGAATTAGCAAAAGATATGCACAGACTTGAACGATTAGGAGTTCGCCTAATGGGTTCCACAGAATGAGGGGTAGTGGTGATGAATGGGGCTGAATCATCATTTGTGTCAGAAGTGAAAGAAAAGCAAGACCAATATACTATTTTGCTTGAATTAAAGGCAAATGTTCATAAGCAAAAAGTAATGGCTTTTGAACAAGGGGGAGATGGTGTATTGAGGTATCAAGGTAGGTTATGTGTACCAGGGTGGATGAATTCCAAGAGAGGATCATGGAGGAAGCTCATAGCTCCAAATATTCTATCCATCTAGGTTCCACAAAGATGTATCATGATTTTAGAAAGGTTTATTGGTGGAGTAGTATGAAGAAGGGAATTGCAGAATTAGTTGTTGAGTGCCCGAATTGCCAACAAGTTAAAGTAGAGCACCAGAGACCCGGTGGTATGGCTCATAATATATAGATTCTGAAATGGAAGTGCGAAATGATTAATATGAACTTTATTACAGATTTGTCGCGATCTCGTAGGCAACATGATTCCATCTGGGTGATTGTTCATAGAATGACAAAATCAACCCACTTTTTGCCGATAAAGACTACCCATTCAACAGAGGATTATGGCAAGTTGTATTTTCAAGAGGTAGTCAAACTTCATGGAGTTCCAGTATTGATTATTTCAGATAAAGGTGCCCAATTTACTGCAGAGTTCTGGAAATCTTTTCACAAAGGCTTGCGTTCAAAGGTGAACTTGAGTACTATTTTTTCATTCTCAGACAGATGGTCATGCAGAGCGCACTATTCAGACTTTAGAAGATATGTTGAGGGCCTGTGTGATCGATTTCAAGGGAAATTGGGATGAACATCTACCTCTCATTGAGTTCGCCTACAACGATAGTTACCACTCTAGCATCCAGATGGCTCCGTATGAAGCTCTTTATGGGAGAAGGTGCAGATCTCCAATTGGATGGTTTGAGGTTGGTGAAGATGGGTTGATAGGACCATACTTAGTTCATCAAGCTATGGAGAAAGTGAAAGTCATTCAAAAGAGGTTGAAAACAGCACAGAGCTGTCAGAAATCCTACATTAATGTTAGGGGAAGGGAGTTAGATTTTGAAGTAAATGATTGGGTATACTTGAAAGTTTCACCCATGAAGGGTGTTATGAGTTTTGGTAAGAACGGGAAGCTTAGTCCTCGGTATATTGGCCCTTATAGAATATCAAAAGAATTAGTAATGTAGCTTATGAGTTAGAACTACCCTAAGAGTTAGCAGCGGTCCATTCGGTATTTCATATTTCAATGCTGAAGAAGTGCATGGGAGATCCTTCACTTATCATACCAACTTAAGATATTGGTATCAAGGATAGCTTGTCTTATGAGGAGATCTCTGTTCAGATTCTAGACTGCCAAATTTGCAAGTTGAGAACGAAAGAAGTAGTATCAATCAAAGTTCTTTGGAGAAATCAATTTATTGAGAAAGCTACTTAGGAAGCTGGGGAGAATATGAAGAAAAGATATCCATATCTCTTTGAGCCCGGAGAAATTCCAGACCAAGGTACTAATTCCCTTCTAAGTACTCTTTAATTGATATGCTTAATGTGTTAGATTTGCTTGTTGGGTGGTTGAAGTGAATATTTGATGTTACACCCTTACCCTACTAAGAGTAATCTCCTTTGAAGATGAATGTTCCCAAGGGGGATATATTGTAACACCTCGCTATTTGAAAGAACTAGAAAGAATTAGAATTTGGAAGAAACCATTTTTGGAAATAATTAAATATGGAAAGTTCGACAAAAATTAAGTTAAGGATGAGTTTTGGGTCAACTTGAAATGATAATAAATCCTAGCTCAGGATGAGTTAGGTGTGATATCAGATACCATAGAAAATATATTTGATTATCTTTCCAACGCCACCAAATTTGCTCGATTTCGAGTTCGTATGAGGGAGATATGGCCATTCAAAGTTGGGTTGTCTAGATAAGGAAAGTCAAAACCGGATTTTAGAAGGGTATTATGGTCTTTTAACCCCAATTAATTAAATTCATTTTTGGTAATTAAGTTGGAGTCTAAACTAATTGGATTCAGTTTACGCTTTACAAAATTAAGTTAGGGTTTTGAGAGAAGAGAAAAGAAGAGGAGAAAGGAGGAGAAGAAGCAAGGAATCGTCAAGTTCTTGAAGCTAGGCTTGTGAATTTCGTCAAGGGTTGATCCCTATGAGGTATGTGAGATCACATAGCCTTGGGTTCGTTCACCAACGCACCAATCATGATTTATTTCAGCAAATTTATGTTCTTGAAAGTATAGAAATAGAGTTCTTGATGGATTACTTTGAAGTTTCTATTGGGTTCTTGCTTGTTGAAGTTGTTGAGAAGTTCTTGATTTAAATTCATGAAACAAGATGTCGTTTTGAGTAGATTCTTCAATATTTTAGTTAGGTAGTCGAATCTAAGTGTTTGGAAAAAGAACCAATCGAATCTAGAGGGCTCAAAATTGAAAAACGAGCAAGAAAAATCGTCAAAAAACTGGGAATACATCTGAGGAACCGCACCAATCAGAGCACCCCAAGACAAAGTCTGAAGTTAGGGCTCTAGGGTACCACGCCAGCCAGTGCGCCCCAACCCAGAATCTGAAGTTTTGCCTCTGGCTCCCGGTGCCACTCAAAGCGACAAGGACGTCAGGTCCCCTACCTTTTCCCACTTCTTTCCATTTGAGTTCCCTTGCAACGTACCTAAGTTTTCTAATCTATTTCTACACTCTAAGGTACGTCTACACATCTTGAAATCATCCATAAACATGAGATTATGAACCTTGAATCTATAATTCAATTCAAGGAAAGTTAAGAGTTAAGTCAAGAGAAGTCCATAGAGTTTTCCAAAAGTCTTTTACAAATGTTTTAACTTTGTTTTAAGGCATGAGTTTTGAGTTGACTAAAGAGTAAGAGTAAAGTTCTTTTCTTCAAAAGATTATACGGAACTAAGTATTCCCAAAATTAAAAAGGTTTTCACATTTAAACAAGAAAGGAAACACTGATTTCCAAGAGAGCTTTTCAACTAGTTTTGAGTAATTACCTCAAAACACAGAAAGAGTATTGTTTTAAAACATATAACTTGAGTATATTTTTGGAGTAGTATTGAGCATCGATATGGGGATGAGTTCATAATAACTCAAGTCTCCATAAACCATGTAGCCATCGTAGGTAGAAAGAGTTATACTTTTTAGATGACACCTTAATGCTTTTAGCATAGACTAGTGGATCCACTTAGTTAAGGCGTTCTATATCCCGATAAGTTATAGGACAGTTATGGCAGCGTGGGCGAGACGTTGTATCACCACATTAGCTCATAGTGGTGCTGGTCGGTTAGAGAAACTCCCACAGATTATATTACTTTATTTTATGAGTAAATTGAGTTGGTATTACTATTTAAATGCTTCATATAAACTACACCTTTCTTGTTGTTTTATTTTTGCATTTGAGTTGAGTATTCATGAGTTGAATAAAGTTAAGGTAAGTACTCTTTTCAGATTCATTTCATGCTTATGTCATGTTTAGTTTTCCCCTCGCATGCTCGTACATTCAATATACTGATGCCTTTTGGCCTGCACCAGTTTATGATGCAGATATAGGTAATCAGGATCAGCATCTACTACCTCGTTGATNGAGTATTCATGAGTTGAATAAAGTTAAGGTAAGTACTCTTTTCAGATTCATTTCATGCTTATGTCATGTTTAGTTTTCCCCTCGCATGCTCGTACATTCAATGTACTGATGCCTTTTGGCCTGCACCAATTTATGATGCAGATATAGGTAATCAGGATCAGCATCTACTGCCTCGTTGATCCATTTGCGCACTCAGAGTCAGTTGGTGAGCCTCATTGCTTTTCGGAGGATCCCTTTGGTTATGTTTTGTTTTATTGCTTTAGGTTATTTCAGTTGTTAGGATGATCGGGGTCTTGTCCCGACATTTCCTCTTAGTATCTAAAGGCTACATAGACAGTTATCTATGAATACTTTAGTCTTGATATTTCAGTTGTTTGATTTTAAAGATCTGAGTTGCCATTTTGGCTAAGTTGAATGTTATTTTCTAAAGATTGTTTTTAAGTGTATTTTATGTTGAGTAAGTCTTCCGCTATGAGTTAAGCCTGGCCAAGGATTCACTTCGGTCCAGCAATGGTTATCGAGTGTCAGTCCCGCTCAGGGGGTAGGCTCGGGGGGTGACACATTTATTTCATCATAATCACTTGACTTATACAAAAGAAAAATCAACATTGGTTGTAAAAAGGATTCAAATATAAACTTTTACACTCTTTTTTACAAAAAAAAATAATAAGAAATTGAAAATTATTGAAATCCCCAAACCTACAAAGAGAGTTGTTTTTAAAAAAAAAACTTTAATGGGGGACCTAACCTAGACTCGAAGTTGTGACCTATGGACTAATCGTTTAAGCTTTAACCATTCGCACTGCTGTAACACCCCGAAAACAATGACAGGTTAAACTAGAGCCTAAACATAAGGTTAAAAGTCATAAAATGACTTCCCAAATTTTTTTGAAGTCAATTAAGGTTTAAAAGGGGTATTTGAGTAAAGACCAAGGAGTTAGTGCCAAGACAAAGGGGGCAAATCAATGTCAAAGGCCAAGACAGCCCCTAGCTAGAAGCACACTGCCCCACCCTCACGAGAGGGACCACGAGTCGTGGTCCACCCCACGGCTCGTGAACAGGGTCATAAACTTGACTTGGCCTTTGGAAAAATGGCCACCCAAAACCAAGCCACTGCCTCAACTTCACGGAAGGGACCACGGCTAGTGGTCTTCACCACGGCTCGTGGAGACCTCTGTAAAGGAGGTTTGGGCATAGGGCTTGGGGGCATGAGGAAGTGTGGCTACTGTTCACCCTTTACGGGAAAGACCATAAGTCACGGTACACTTCACGACACGTGAAGGTACCCGTGAAAGTGACTTGGCCAAATGAGCATTGTGCTCCAAATTGGTGGCTACTGCCCCAACTCCAGAAGGGGAACCACGGGTCGTGGTCCACACCACGGCTCATGGAGGTGGTAGTGGTCCCTGACGGGGGACCATTAAATGAGGACTTTAAAGTCAATTTAAGTGGGGGTGTATTGGGTATTTTTAGGGGTAGTATATATATTGTTTTTATGTCAAATTCACCCACTTTTACTCACTAATTCACACACCCAAATAATTTCCCCAAATCCTCTCCTCTCTCAATATTTCTATCTCTAAGTTCAAGGAAGAAGAAGAAGCCATTGGAGCTGGGGTTTGTAAATATTCAAACTTATTCCCCAAATTTCTTGGATATTCTTACTTGAGGTATAGATGCTTTTCATTCTTGGGTAGCTATCACCCAAGAAGCCCCTTCAAATTATGTTTTCAAATCCCTCAAATCTAGGGTTTTCAATCTACAACATGGGTCTTCTTCCAAAATGTTTTCCATTATTTCAATATGGTTTATTATGATTGATTATGATGATTTATGATGGGAATGTTGAATTATTGTTGGATTTTGATGAAAATCTCCCTTGGACCCATGATTTCTCCTTCTTCCTAAATTGTGAACTAGGGTATGGTTTGATTGATCATGTAAGCTTGTCAATTGATTATGTTTATGTTTATTATGTTATTGAATCATAAAATTCCCATATCTAGTGTTGTAATTCTTGAAGTTAGGGCTGATCTTGACTCTTAGCCTTGAAGGGCAATGACTAGGGTTTATGAATGTTGATGAAGACTGTATGTATGTTAATGATGAGCTTGTTGATCCACTTGAAAGGTGGAGGTGTTTAGTTATTGTGTATATTGTGGTATTGAGGCAAGATTCTTCTTCCCTATACTCTGAAACATGACAATGTACGATATGATATGACTATGTACGATATGATATGACGTACGATATGATATGATTATGTACGATATGATATGACTATGTATGACATGTTCTGACTATAATAGTCTTATTGTGTTGAATGAAAGGTTATTCTCACCAACACACTACGAATATAATGTGAAAGGTTTACTCACATGTTGATGATTCTAAGGTTGAAAGGACATTCTCACTCTAATGAATCTTGAGCTATTGTGATGTATGTTGGTGTGAGTGCCTAGAGCATTCTTTTATGAACCTAAACTTAAGAAACGACTTAATGTGACTTTTAAAGGAAATTATGCTTAGAACCGAGTGAATATGAATATGAGATAGTTTCCTTCACACTAGTAGGGGGTTCACATTACGGTGTCTCATGAGATGGAAGCCTCCACGTTAGAGTGAGGGTTTCTAGAAGCAATCTCTATATCCCATGACTATGTGCCCACATACGACTTAGCTTGTGGATCCACCTAGAAGCTAATATGTACATCCTACCTTACAAAAGTAGGACAACTCTTTTCGGTGTGGGGGTAGAACACCGGATTCCATGTCACTCACATGGTCTATGTCGGTTGAGGTTAATTTCCCTATATGATATGAATGTGAACTATGATAAGAACATGGACTTTAATTATGACTTATTAAAAGGTATTACTTGGTATGAGTAAGGGTATGTGACTTCACCCATACATTGCACAACTGGACTTTAAGGTAAGTTATGGTTAGGTTCTTGTATTTATTGAAGACTTATGAATTATGTATTTATGTTATGTATGAATGTTAAGGCTAACTTTACTTGTTACGAATTATGATCAAGAATGTCTCCTTACTTATGTATGCCGGTTATGGATGAACCAAAGGTAAGATATGTATGTTGTTGGTAATCTAAGTGTGGTACTTAGCATTTGGTAGGGTGATGGGGCTTTACCTTTGCATTGCACTAGTATGACTTTGGGTTGCTTATATGTTGGTATGACATCTGTTTCTTCATAAATGTGCATATTGGTTTTCAAACTTAATACAGGCATGATTTCAACCAAATGTCCCTTTTATGCATATTTCAATGATTTTGTGCATGGCTTCCATACTCAGTACTTTATGTGCTAACCCATATTTCTACTTTTTACTATGAGTGTAGGTTCCAGTCATTGAGACACGCTTCTTTTCAAGTGAAGCTTGGGTCGACTATTCCCTAGGCTTGGTGAGTCCTCAAGTTTGAGGACAAGATGTTATCATTTCTTAGTTTCTATTGTATTTCCTATTTTGAGACTTTGTTGATGTAAAGGGCTTTTTGACCCTATTTGTACTCTATATTGTACTAAGATGGTGATTGAGACAAAGTCTAGATTTTATTTTCGTTTATGGAATAGAAGTTGACTTCAATTGTAAAAGTTTTAATTTTTTTGCATTATTCTATGACTTATGTTTATGATTATGCTAAGGGCTTGTATGCGAACCCTTCAGGGTCAAGTACGTCGTGTTACGTCTTGGGGGACCTCTGGGTCGTGACAAACTTGGTAATTAGAGCACAAGGTTTAGATTTATTTTAGGATTGATGTCTCATAAACCACGCCTAGTAGAGTCTTGTTCATAAGTGTGAAGCGCGCCACACTTATGAATGAGAGGCTATAAGATGTTTAGGAATTTTCCCTTCTTTCATTATTATTTAGTCATGCTTTGGAGTCCTAACTCTATGAAGGCCTTTTTCTAACCCTTCTATTTTGATTATAAGCAATGAATACAAGGAGAGAGATTGCATGGAGAACACAAGAGGATAATGTCAATGAGGTATTTCCTCCTCAAGCTCCTCAAGATCCTCAAGTTCCTAATAATGAAAGAGCTATGACTAATGTGAAAATAAGGGCAGCTCTCTAAACATTGACTCAAGTCATGATGGCACAAGCACAAGCCGTGACAACTCAAGCCCAAGCCATGACGGCTCATGCAAATTGGGAAGTTGTGCCCCGTGTTAATCTTAATGTGAGCATCATGGCCTCAAGGTTGAGTTACTTTACAAGAATGAGCCCTCATATGTTCTTTGGCTCCAAGGTGAATGAAGATCCTCAAGAGTTTGTGGAATAGGTCTACAAGATAGTTGATGCTATGGGGGTGACTTCCATTGAGAAAGTTGAATTAGCTGGGTATCAATTGAAAGATGTGGCCCAAGTATGCTATACGCAATGGAAAGATAATAGGCCTATAAGGGCGGGTCCCATAAGTTGGTAAGTATTCAAGAAAGCGTTTCTTGATAGATTCTTTCCCTGTGAGAAGAGGGAAGCCAAAGTCGAGGAGTTCATCAACCTCCGTCAAGGAGGGATGAGTGTCCAAGAATACTCCTTGAAATTCACGTCTTTGGTATCTAATCCTAGAGATGAAATGAGTCGGTTTGTGACGGGTGTGTCCGACTCAATTGAGGAAGAATGTCGTGCGACAATGCTTCATGACAATATGGACATTTCACGACTAATGGTATATACTCAACAAGTTGAGGAGACAAGGCATAGGAAGAAGAATAGAGAGGTAAAGAGGGCAAGGTCCGATGATGGAAATTATTCCAAGGCAAAATTTGAGGTTCAAGGTAAACCAAGGTTCAAGAAGAGGTTTTCCAACCAAAGCTCCTCTAGAACTCCAAGGATCAACAAAGATAGGGTGTCTAACCCTAAGACACAAGGAGGTACTAGTGGTAGCTCTTATGTTGATAGGCCTAATTGTGCAAAGTGTGGTAAGAAGCATGAAGGCAAGTGCCTAGTTAGCACAGATGTTTGCTTTAATTGTGGGAAGAATGGTCATATGAAGAAAGATTGTCTTATGCTAAAGGTTCAAGGGAAAGAGGGCAAGAAAGTCCCTCCAAGTGGCTCAAATTCTGATGCTCCGAAGAAGAACCGCTTCTATGCTCTCCAATCACGAGGTGACCAAGAGAGCTCTCCGGATGTTGTAACGGGTATGTTGCAAGTCTTTTCCATTGATGTTTATGCATTATTAGACCCCGGTGTGACTTGTCATTTGTTACACCTTTTGTGGCTATCAAATTTGAAATGCTCCCCGATGTGTTAGAAGAACCTTTTTCGGTATCTATCCCGGTTGCTGACTCGGTAGTGGCAAGAAGAGTCTATAGCAGTTGTCATATTTCTTTGTCTCATAAAGTCACTTTGGTGGATTTGGTAGAATTAGACATGCTTGATTTTGATGTAATTTTGGGCATGGATTGGTTGCATGCATGTTACGCTCTATAGATTGTAGGACCCGAGTGGTCAAATTGCAATTTCCAAAGAAGCCAATTTTAGAGTGGAAAGGGGGGAATTATATTCCTAGAGGTCAATTTGTTTCATATCTAGAAGCTAGGAAAATAATCTCCAAAGGGTGCATGTATCATATTGTTAGGGTTATGGATGTTACGTCTAAGGTCCCTTTCTTAGAGTCGGTCCCCGTGGTGAGTGAGTTTCCAGAAGTCTTTCCCGATGACTTGCCTGGCATTCCTCTCGAATGGGAAATAGACTTTGGCACTAATCTTTAGCCGGATACACAACCCATATCCATCCCTCCTTATAGAATGGCTCCGACCGAATTGAAAGAATTGAAGGAGCAACTCAAGGACTTGTTAGACAAAGGCTTTATTCAACCAAACATATCTCCATGAGGTGCTCCGGTATTGTTTGTAAAGAAGAAAGATGGGTCCCTTAGAATGTGTATAGACTACCGTCAATTGAACATGGTGACTATAAAGAATAAGTATCCTCTCCCTAGAATCGATGATTTGTTTGATCAACTTCAAGGGGCTAACTATTTCTCCAAGATTGATCTTCGTTGGGGTTACCATCAACTAACGGTAAGAGGGGTTGATATTTCGAAGACAACATTCCGAACTAGATATGGGCATTATGAGTTCCTTGTGATGTCATTTGGTCTAACCAACGCCCCGGCGGATTTATGGACCTTATGAATAGGGTTTTCTGGAATTATCTCGACATGTTTGTCATTGTGTTTATAGACGATATCTTGATCTATTCTAAGAGTGAGAGTGACCATATGGACCATTTGAGAGTTGTGTTACAAGTCCTCAAGGATAACCAATTATATGCTAAGTTTAGCAAATGTGAGTTTTGGCTAAGGTCGGTTGCCTTCCTTGGTCGTATTGTATCGAGCAAAGGGATTGAGGTAGATCTGAAGAAGACGGATGTGGTCAAAGGTTGGCCTAGACCTCTAACTCCTACCAATATTAGAAGTTTTTTGGGTTTAGCCGGATACTATAGGAGGTTTGTTGAGGGTTTCTCCTCTATTACATCTCCATTGACGACCTTAACCCAAAAGAAGGCCAAATTTGTGTGGTCGAAAGCCTCTGAGAAAAGCTTCCAAGAATTGAAAGACAAACTCACCTCCGCTCTGATTTTAACCTTATCGGAGGGTACCGATGAGTTGGTAGTGTATTGTGACGCTTCTCGAGTGGGTCTAGGATGTGTCCTTATGCAACATGGGAAAGTAATTACCTATGCCTCAAGGCAACTCAAGATATATGAGAAGAACTATCCGACTAATGATCTCGAGTTGGCGGCGGTGGTATTTGCTTTGAAAATATGGAGACACTACCTATATGGGCTGCATTTTGATGTGTTCACCGACCACAAGAGTCTCCAATATGCTTTCACCCAAAAAGAGTTGAATCTCCAACAAAGAAGGTGGTTAGAACTTTTGAAGGATTATGATATGAGTGTCCTTTACAACCCCAGCAAGGCCAATGTAGTTGTCGATGCTCGAAGTTGAATGTCCATGAATAGTGTCGCACATGTAGAAGATGAGAAGAAGGAGTTAGTTCGTGATGTACATAGGTTGGCCCAGTTAGGTGTCCAACTAGTGGATTCCACCAAGGGTGGGGTCATAGTTCATCATGGTTTTGAATCTTCATTTATGGTTGATATGAAGTCCAAGCAACACCTTGATCCTATATTAATGGAGTTGAAAGAACCGGTACTCAACAAGTCTGTTGAGGCTTTCTCCCAAGGGGGAGATGGGGTGCTTAAGTACCAAGGTAGATTATGTGTTCCAGACGTTAATGGCTTAAGAGAGAAAATTCTAGAATAGGCTAATGGTTCGTGGTATTCTATTTATCCGGGAGCCACCAAGATGTACCGTGACCTATGGGAAGTCTATTGGTGGAATGGTATGAAGAAAGATATAGCAGGTTTTGTGGCCAAATGTTCGATTTGTCAACAAGTTAAGGCNATCATGGTTTTGAATCTTCATTTATGGTTGATATGAAGTCCAAGCAACACCTTGATCCTATATTAATGGAGTTGAAAGAACCGGTACTCAACAAGTCTGTTGAGGCTTTCTCCCAAGGGGGAGATGGGGTGCTTAAGTACCAAGGTAGATTATGTGTTCCGGACGTTAATGGCTTAAGAGAGCAAATTCTAGAATAGGCTAATGGTTCGTGGTATTCTATTTATCCGGGAGCCACCAAGATGTACCGTGACCTATGGGAAGTCTATTGGTGGAATGGTATGAAGAAGGATATAGCAGGTTTTGTGGCCAAATGTCCGATTTGTCAACAAGTTAAGGCCGAACACCAAAAGCTGGGAGGATTGTCCTAATATATAAATATTTCCACTTGGAAGTGGGAGGATGTGAATATGGACTTTGTTGTGGGGTTTCCTTGTACTCAAAGGCAACATGATTCTATTTGGGTCATTGTTGATAGAATGAAAAAGTCCGCCCACTTTATTCCCGTCAAGGTTTCTTATTCGGCGGAAGACTATGCCAAGTTATACATCAATGAGATAGTGAAGTTGCATGGGGTTCCCTTATCTATCATTTTCGATCGAGGTGCTCAATTTACTTCACACTTTTGGAAGGCATTCCAAAAAGGGTTTGGTACCAATGTCAAGCTTAGTACCGCTTTTCACCCTCAAACGGATGGTCAAGCGAAACTCACCATTCAAACCTTAGAGGACATGTTGAGGAAATGTGTGATTGACTTCAAGGGTAGTTGGGATGACCATCTTCCATTGATTCAGTTTGCCTACAACAATAGTTACCACTCAAGTATTGCCATGGCACCGTTTGAAGCATTGTATGGTAAGAGGTGTAGATTTCCGGTTGGGTGGTTTGAGGTAGGTGAAGTTGCTCTACTTGGTCCCGAGTTAGTCTATGAGGCCATTGAAAAGGTCCGCCTCATTAAAGAGAGGTTGAAGATGGCCCAAAGTCGGCAAAAGTCTTATGCCGACGTTAGAAAGAGGGATATAGAATTTGAGATTGGTGATTGGGTCTACTTGAAAATCTCACCTATGAAAGATGTGATGAGATTTCGTACGAAGGGGAAACTAAGTCCCCGGTACGTGGGTCCATATCAAACCTTGAAGCGCATAAGGAAGGTTGTTTATGAATTAGACTTGCCAAGTGAGTTGGCTTCGGTCCACCCGGTGTTTCATGTTTCCATGCTCAAGAAGTGCATTGGTGATCTGGTATCCATCCTTTCTTTAGAGGGTTTAGGAGTGGATGAGAACCCTTCTTATGAAGAAGTCCCGATTGAGATTTTGGACCGGCAAGTGAAAAGGTTAAGAAACAAAGAAGTAGCTTCGGTTAAGGTTTTATGGAGGAATCACTTAGTTGAGGGTGCTACATGGGAGGCCGAGGCTGATATGAAGTCCCGTTATCCTCATCTTTTTCCTTCTACTCCTATTCCAAGTTGAGGTAAGTAGTTTCTTGAGTTTGATATTTTGGAAGTCATATGTGCTATAAGTGTCCTTTATGATTTTTTTATGTTGTGCATGTTCTTGTGAGAATTCATGTTTAGCATAAATTGAGTTTTCATGTTTTGTATGTACCTCATGTTGAATTGCAGTCTTGTATGATGATTTCATATTTGACTTCATGAGGTGAATTGATGAACATGCTT
Organism: Solanum stenotomum; assembly: GCF_019186545.1. NCBI lineage: Eukaryota > Viridiplantae > Streptophyta > Magnoliopsida > Solanales > Solanaceae > Solanum > Solanum stenotomum. Next base: position 31,075,289 of record NC_064284.1, read on the forward strand.
AGCTATGGTTTTTGGTGAAATGTTATGTTGGCTCTATATTGTTGTTGTTGAGCTTGCTTTGAGTTGGAGAAGGTAGTACCTCCCATGTTTATGTGAATTGATGAACCTAGTGCATGATGGGTTGTAAATGTAGTTTCCTACTTCCTTGTGATTGCATTAATTATGTCTTGATGTGGAGTTGATGTTTCCTCCTATGAATTGTGCATTTTTGTTATGTTGCATACTTGTTGGGTTGCTAGTCTTGAGTGGTTACTTCGTAAGGTGTCTAAATCATCATTCGAGGACGAATGTTCCCAAAGGGGAGATAATGTAACACCCCAGAAAAAATGATAGGTTAAACTAGAGCCTAAACGTAAAGTTAAAAGTCGTAAAATGACTTCCTGAATTTTTCGAAGTCAATTAAGGTTAAAAAGGGGTATTTTAGTCAAGACCAAGCGGCTAGTGCCAAGGCAAAGGGGCCAAGCCAAGGCCAAAGGCCAAGACAGCCCCTAGCTAGAAGCACTCTGCCCCACCCTCACGAGAGGGACCACGAGTCATGGTCCACTCCACGGCTCATGAAGAGGGTGGTGGACTTCACTTGGCCTTGGGAAAAATGGCCACCCAAAACCAAGCCACTGCCTCAACTTCACGAAGGGACTATGGCTTATGGTCTTGACCACGGCTCGTGGAGCCCTCCATAAAGGAGACTTGGGCATGAGGGCTTGGGGGTATGAGGAAGCGTGGCTACTGCCGTTCACGGACAGGACCACGAGTCGTGGTCTACTTCATGGCATGTGAATGTGCCCGTGAAAGTGACTTGGCCAAAGGATCATTGTGCTCCAAATTGGTGGCTACTTCCCCAACTCCACGAGGGGGACCACGACTCGTGGTCCACACCACGGTTTGTGGAGGTGGTTGTGGTCCCTGACGGGGGACAATTAAATGAGGACTTTTAAGTCAATTTAAGTGGGGGTGTTTTGGGTATTTTTAGGGGTAGTATATATATTGTTTTTATGTCAAATTCACCCACTTTTACTCACTAATTCACAACACCCAAATAATTTCCCCAAATCCTCTCCTCTCTCAATATTTCTCTCTCTAAGTTCAAGGAAGAAGAAGAAGCCATTGGAGATAGGGTTTGTAGATTTTCAAGGTTCTTCCCCAAATTTCTTGGAGATTCTTACTTGAGGTATGGATGATTTTCATTCTTGGGTAGCTATCACCCAAGAAGCCCCTTTAAATTATGTTTTCAAATCCCCCAAATCTATAGTTTTCAATCTACAACATGGGTTTTCTTCCAAAACGTTTTCCATTATTTAATTATGGTTTATTATGATTGATTATGATGATTTATGATGGTAATGTTGAAGTATTGTTGGATTTTGATGAAAATCTCCCTTTGGACCCATTATTTCCCCTTCTTCCTAAATTGCGAACTAGGTATGGTTTGATTGATCATGTAAGCTTGTCAATTGATTATGTTTATGTTTATTATGTTATTGAATCATGAAATTCCCCTATCTAGTGATGTAATTCTTGAAGTTAGGGTTGATCTTGATTCTTAGCCTTGAAGGACAATTACTAGGGTTTATGAATGTTGATGAAGTATGTATGTATGTTTATACTAAGCTTGTTGATCCTCTTGAAAGTTGGAGGTGTTAAGTTATTGTGTATATTGTGGTACTGATGCAAGATCCTTCTTCCCTATACCCCTACACATGACTATGTACGATATGATATGACTATGTATGATATGATATGACTATGTACAACATGTTATGACTATGATAGTCTTATTGTGTTGAATGAAAGGTTATTCTCATGAACACACTACGAATATAATGTGAAAGGTTTACTCACATGTTGATGATTCTAAGGTTGAAAGGACATTCTCACTCTAATGAATCTTGAGCTATTATGATGTATGTTGGTTTGAGTGCCTAGTGCATTCTTTTATGAACCTAAACTTAAGAAACGACTTAATGTGACTTTTAAAGGAAATTATGCTTAGAACCAAGTGAATATGAATATGAGATGGGTTCCTTCACACTAGTAAGGGGGTTCACATTACAGTGTCTCATGAGATGGAAGCCTCCACGTTAGAGTGAGGGTTTCTAGAAGCAATCTCCATATCACATAACTATGTGCCCACATAGGACTTAGCTATTGGATCCACCTAGAAGCTAATATATATGTCCTACCTTAGGCAAGTAGGGCACCTCTTTTCGGTGTGGGGGTAGAACACCGGATTCCATGTTGCTCACATGGTCTATGTCGGTTGAGGTTAATTTCCCTATATGATACAAATATGAACTATGATAAGAATATGGACTTTAATTATGACTTCTTAAGAGGTATTACTTGGTATGAGTGAGGGTTTGGGTTTTCACCCATACATTGCATAAATAAATTTTAAGGGAAGTTATGGTTAGGTTCTCGTATGTTATGAAGACTTATGAATTATGTATATATGTTATGTATGAATGTTAAGGTTACCTTTACTTGTTACAAATTATGATCATGAATGTCTGCTTACTTGTGTATGTTGGTTATGGATGAACCAAAGGTAAGATATGTATGTTGTTGGTAATCTAAGTGTGGTACTTAGTATTTGGTAGGGTTATGGGACTTTACCTTTGCATCGTACTAGTATGACTTTGGGTTGCTTGTATGTTGGTATGACATATGTTTCTTCATAAATGTGCATATTGGTTTTCAAACTTGATAAAGGCAAGATTTCAACCAAATGTCTGTTTTATGCATATTTCATTTTGTGCTTGGCTTCCACACTTAGTACTTTATGTGCTAACCCATATTTCTACTTTTACTATGAGTGTAGGTTCCGGTCATTGAGACACACTTCTTACTTCAATTGAAGCTTGGGTCGACAATTCCCTAGGCTTGGTGAGTCCTCAAGTTCAAGGACAAGATGTTATCATTTCTTAGTTTCTATTGCATTTCCTATTTTGAGACTTTGTTGATGTAAAGGGCTTTTTGACCCTATTTGTACTCTATATTGTACTAAGATGGTGATTGAGACAAAGTCCAAATTCTATTTTCGTTTATGGAAGAGAAGTTGACTTCGATTGTAAAAGTTTTAATTTTTCCACATTATTCTATGACTTATGTTTATGATTATGCTAAGGGCTTGTATGCGACCCCTTCGGGGTCAAGTACGCTGTGTTACATCTAGGGGGTACCCTTGGGTCGTGATAGCTGCAATAGCATTCATTCATAATCACGAAATGAAAGCTAGGTATTCTTTTCATATCAGTTATTTAATGAATATAACTAGGCAATTTATAAATAATATATTACAAATAAATATAGTCTAAATCACCCCTAAAATGTGAAAATAAATTGAGCAAAGGTTGAGATATAACATAATTATTTGTATTAAGATATATACCCAATTATATCTTGGTCACAATTATATTCATCACATTCAATTGACCTGTATTTGTGAAGGAGTATCACTCATAGAATAATATATCTGTTACGTTGGTTGTAAAAAGGGTCCAAATATAAACTTTTACACTCTTTTTTACCAAAAAAAATTAAGAAATTTAAAATTATTGAAATCCCCAAACCTACAAAGAGAGTTGTTTTCAAAAAGTTAACTAAATGGGGGACCTAACCTAGACTCAAACTCGTGACCTATGGACTAATCTTTTAAGCTTTAATCATTCACGCTACAATAGCATTCATTCATAATCACGAAACGAAAGCTAGGTATTCTTTTCATATCAGTTATTTAATAAATATAACTAGGTAATTTATAAATAAGATATTACAAATAAATATAGTCTAATCACCCCTAAAATGTGAAAATAAATTGAGCAAAGGTTGAGATATAGCATAATTATTTGTATTAAGA
>NC_064284.1:31079157-31080322 GCF_019186545.1 Solanum stenotomum
TATATACCCAATTATATCGTGGTCACGATTATATTCATCACATTTAATTGACTTGTATTTGTGAAGGAGCATCACTCATAGAATAATATATCTGTTACGTTTATTTTCATCATAATCATTTGACTTATACTAAAATGGGGGACCTAACCTAGACTCGAACTCGTGACCTATGGACTAATCATTTAAGCTTTAACCATTCGCGTTGCAATAGCATTTATTCATAATCACGAAACAAAAGCTAAGTATTCTTTTCATATCAGTTATTTTTATGAATATTACTAGGCAATTTATAAATAAGATATTACAAATAAATATAATCTAATCACCCCTAAAATGTGAAAATAAATTGAGCAAAGGTTGAGATATAGCATAATTCTTTGTATTAAGATATATACCCAATTATATCTTGGTCACGATTATATTCATCACATTCAATTGACTTGTATTTGTGAAGGAGCATCACTCGTAGAATAATATATCCGTTCGGTTTATTTTCTATCATAATCAGTTGACTTATACTAAAGGAAAATCAATATTGGTTGTAAAAGGATCTAAATATAAACTTTTACACTCTTTTTTACCAAAAAAAAAAAAAGAAATTTAAAATTATTGAAATCCCCAAACCTACAAAGAGAGTTGTTTTAAAAAAATTAACTAAAATGGGGGACCTAACCTAGACTCGAACTCGTGACCTGCGTACTAATCGTTTAAGCTTTAACCATTCGCACTGCAATAGCATTCGATCATAATCATGAAACGAAAGCTAGGTATTCTTTTCATATCAGTTATTTAATAAATATAACTAGGCAATTTATAAATAAATATAGTGTAATCACCCCTAAAATGTGAAAATAAATTGATCAAAGGTTGAGATATAGCATAATTCTTTGTATTAAGATATATACCCAATATTATCTTGGTCACGATTATATTCATCGCATTCAATTGACTTGTATTTGTGAAGGAGTATCACTCATAGAACATTATATCCTTTACGTTTATTTTCATCATAATCACTTGACTTATACTAAAGGAAAATCAACATTGGTTCTTAAAAGGATCCAAATATAAACTTTTACACTCTTTTTTACCAAAAAAAAAATAAGAGATTAAAATTTTTTGAAATCCCCAAACCTACAAAGAGAGTTGTTTTAAAAAAAATAAC
>NC_064284.1:31082248-31124077 GCF_019186545.1 Solanum stenotomum
CTTGGCAACAGATTATGATCTAATATTAAAATAATTGCCATTTTTTGGAATTAAGTCTTATACTAATCTTTACCCTTCTTTTCTTGCATGAATTCCCTCGGATGAGTCTTATGGGCTCTCGTCTTTCCTCCCTTCGCATTTTGAGAGGGCCATAAAGGCCCAAAATTCTTTTATACAGTCAGTCAACCTTGAGAGATCGAAGAACAAGTCTTTGGAGTTGACGTACAGGTTTCAGAAAGCAGAAAAATGGGTTGTGTACATCTGATATACACTGATATACATCGGATATATACAAAAATGGGAATTGTGTTAAACTCCAAAAACAACAATGAATTTGGTCCGAGAAAGGCCCAAATTCAACTTCTCTCCCTTACTCTTAAATTATTTAATTATAATTATTTAGTGTGTTGTTTATTAATCCTAACTTTAGAATTGTTAATTAACTTAATTGAATTCCCCAAAAGACAAACTATTTCTCTGTGTTGTTTTATTTCTAACAAATCTCATTTTATCAACTCTTGTATTTTCATTTATAATCTTTAGCCAAAACTTGTTATTTATTTAGTTTAAAATAGTTTTTTTTCCATAAACCAAAAATGACTCAAATAGAAACCAATCAATTTAGTTTCGTTAAAATTCTTATTACTTGTCTCTAATTCAAATATTTCAATTAAGGTCTCATTTTTTTTGTAAAAAAAATAAAAATCACTCTTTGTTTAACTATTTTCTCAAAGTTAATCTAATAGTGTAAATTATTATTATAAATACTTAATTAGTCATTTTCTCAAAAAAGGTTAGTCAAAACTTTTTACTCTTCAATAAAAAAAATAAAAAAATAAAAAGAAAAGATTTTTATACTTTAATTTATTAAATTGATTTAAATTATTATTTCAAAATGAATTAAATAAACTCTAATTAATCTAGTTTTATTAACATTCCAATCACTTGTATTTCGAGTCATATGTTTCATTTTGGATCCTTTTCTCTAATAAATATAAATAAATAAATAAAAAATGCATCATTTACTTAATTATTTTTCAAAGTTAATCGAATATATTGGAAGTTATTATTTTTATGTTAAATCATTATTTTTCTAAAAGTAGTCAAATATATTTTAGTCAAGTCGCAGGCCAACCGCATGTTAGCGGACACTTCGAATGCTTAAATCCTTCTCGAAGTGTAAATTGAACCCCGAACCCTCTTTGGTGTTTTTCAAATGATTTTTTCTGTTTAAATCTTTGAAAATTATATGTTTTCTTAATTTCTTTAAAAAATTATGTGGCGACTCTTTTCTAAGTATTTCTTAAATTGATTTATACTTAGAACATTTCAAAAAAAGAGTGATTTTTCTGAAGATAGGAAAATTACGACACAACACTTAGGGTTTCAAGCTTGTTTCGAGGTAAGTGATGGTTGTGATTCTATGATTGTGAGATGTATGTTTGTTCTTGTTTCATTATGATACCTATATGTATATGAATGTTGCATTATAGATCACATTTGTTGTAAATGAGATAGATGAATGATGGTTACCTTGAAATCATGACTTAAATGTATGATCTTGAGGATATACTTGTGATTGTGATTGTGGTGTGTTGAATGGATCAACTACCACGTTTCGAAATAACTAACTTGGATTGGTTGCCACGTTCCAGCATAACTAACTTGGATCGATTGTCACGCTTTGGCATAACTAACTTGGATCGATTGCCACGTTCTGGCATAACTAACTTGGATCTATTTCCACATTTCGACATAATTGTGGGATCGATTGCTACGTTCCGGCATAATCATTGAATCGAGTACCACGTTCCGGTATGCTAATTGTTTGGGTGTGGGTTCCATGATAGGACCATTGAATTGGGATCCGTAAGAGGACCATTGAATTGTGTTATGTATCTACTTGTGATGAGTTCGTTCATATCTAATGACGATTAATATTGGAAGACGATATGTTGCTCTAAATTGATATAATTGTGATATGTGAGAATCGTGAAATTGTTCATTGTTCATAAGTGATATTATATATGTTCGATATGTACATGTGATTATATTGTTGTATTGACTAATGTATGTTACACTTATTGAGATAGTCGCGTGATCCTACCAGTACACTGTAGTTGTGTACTGCTACTGCATTTGCTTGTTCTTTGTTGAGTACAAGGCATCTTCAGGCAGCTATTGATAGACCTCAGCTAGGTGACTATTAAGCGTGATCGGATTCAAGGGTGAGCCAGTTCTTTCAGGCTGTCATGGATCTTTCTTGTTTAAGTCCACTCTTTTCGAACTCAGACTATTTGTTTAAGGTGTTGTTTAGTTTCGGGGTCGTACCCCTTATCCTTAGACTTGTCATTAGTAGAGTTTTGGTACAATGACTTTCAGGTTCTAGGGGTTGAATTTTCGCATTAGTTTGGTTAAGTTATTTATTTAAAACTTGGGGAGTTTATGGGAACTCTATATTACTTTTAGTAATTTAAACCTTTTTTTGTATCTTCAAATGCCTTAGTTTTCATAAAATTTATTTGTTTGGGTTGTAGTAATGGTTCTCCCACTGGAAGGTTAGTGTGGGACTGTGGGTGCCAATCACGACGGTCTGGGTCGTGACACATTTACATTTCATTTGTTGAATTTAAGTGCTTGTTTAAACTTTGTATTAACATATTTTTTTAAAAAAAAAAATCTTCAACTATGCAAGCAAGTATACTCTTCAAGATGAAACACAATTTTAGGCATGGAACTAGATTGCGATGCCCGTGCTATGCACGGGCCCAATAATATATATATATATATGATCTGTTTTGGGACTAATAATGAAGTTTTAAGTTGTAAAAGCAATAGTAGGTTACTCAAGTTGAGCACTTCTTCATTTTGAAAGTTGTTGGTTATTACGAAGTCAATATTTTGTTTTAGCCTCGGAACAATTCAACTTTTGAAGCAATTGTTTGAGAGTGATAAGGAATAAGTTTTTCTTTATCACAAACTTGACATGAGATATACAACACATAAAAGAAAGGTAGTTTATTGTGTCATGCTTATGCCATTGAGTCTGTAATAAAATAAAGAAAAAAGAACAACCACAAATATTTGTGTTCATTTTCCTTTCTCTATATCTGGCATTTTCAATCATTTCTTTTCAGAACGAACTATGTGAATTGGACCTTCAGTTTTTCCAACAATAAAATAATCTATGTGAATTGTTTTTTAATAATTTCATTAGTTTTGGTGAGAGAAAGTCTAATACATAACATTCCGACTGTTCAACTCAGTCACCTGTGTGTACAGATTAATAGGTTCTGAATACTTGCGCTTTCCAATTCAATCAAGTTAGTTGTCACGCCCCGAGCCTATACCCTGGGCGGGACCGGCACTCGGAGACCATTGTTGGCCCCAAGCGAACCCTTGGCCTGACTTTCTTAACTCAGCGGAAACCTAACTCAACAGAATAACTCAATGCAATGAAAGGTTATAAAACAACCAACTGATAAAATCTGGCCAAAACGACAACTCGAGTCTCAAAATAGAATATTTACATATATACATAGATGAGAGACTCAAAACTAACTAACTGACTGACTGTCTATCAAGTCTCTAAAATATTGAGATGAATATTGGGACAGATCCCGCAATATCCTAATAAAACAAAATTAGGAACACAAAATATCTGAGTCCTCCGGAATGCAAAGAGGCTCACCACTGACTCTGGAGTGCTCGACTGGATCAACGGCGTGCTGGATGCTGATCCTGGGTACCTGCGTTTGCATCATAAGACGATGCAGGCCAGCTGGCATCAGTACATGGAATGTACGAGTATGCGAGCTGGACCGCTAAGCAACAACTTAAGCTTGAAAGGGATACAAAAGATAACTTACCTTGGCTCTGTTCAACTCAAGAATAACTGAACTCGATATATAAAGCAATAAGACACATGCAATATATATAAAGCTTTGTAAAACTATTTAAAACATGACATAAAAATCATATTTATAATATCATGAAAATATCATGCTTCCTCTCAAAGTCTACATGTGCAATGCATGAATGAAGTCTCATACCCCCATCCATACTAAGCAGAACTTATCGAGGAACCAAGCTCTTTCTACTGCTGTGGGAGTTCTCTAACCGATAACCATCACATAAGAGCTACAGTGATGATACATCGATCGACCTCACGCTGCCAGAGCATCTTATACCCAGCCAAAGGTATAAGACTTGAACTGCCTAATGGATCCACTAGTCTAATCTGAAAAAGGTTCATCTAAAAAGTATGAACCTTTACTACCCATGGTGGCTACATGGTTCTATGGGGTTGTGGGTTCTTTGAACGCTCCCCCGATTCGGTGCTCAAGACTACTCCCAAAAATACTTTAGCTCATAAGTGTTTTAAACACATCTTTCTTTAGTTGAGGTAATTACTCAAAACTACCCTCTTAAAAGAGGTAATTGCTTTTGAAAACTCTTTCTAAAAGAACATCTCAAAACCATATTTTAGTATGATCATTGATGACTCGGGATATTCATACTGCTTAAACATTGATGGTATATCTAGAGATCATACTGTTTAAACATTGATGACATACTCGATTTGTCATACTAATCATGTTTTAGAAATTTTTTTGCAAAACTCATCTTTTCTCAAAAAGAGATGGTACTCAAACTTCTCAAAACTCTTTTGGAAATCTCAGTTTCCTCTCAACTTAAATGTGAAAACACTTATAAACTTCTTTGGGAAATACTTAGTTCCCTAATTACTTTTGAGAAATGAACTCAACCCTTGACTCTTGACTTATCTCGAAACTCTTGACTTAACTTGAAACTGTATACTCTTTGCTTGACTTGAAACTCTATACTTAACTTGGAACTCGATACTCAACTTGGAACTCGAGCCTTAGAATGAAGTTAAAACGTTCAACAACGACTCTTGGAAAGCTTTAAAGACTTGCTTTGACTTGCTTAACTTATAAGCTTGGCTCTAACTTCACTTGACTTTGATCCTAACTCACCTTGAATTGGATTATGGATTCAAGGGTAATGATCTCATGTTTACGACACTTCTCATTTTCTTACTCACTTGCTCGAGTCTTGAAACAAGTTACTAGAAATTGTAGACGACTCCTCACAAAGACTCAAAGGGATTTCCTTAGAATATTTGAAAGAATTCTCAAAACATAACTCTCAACTCTACCTTAAATTTGAATTATGAATTCAAGATTTTGATCATGTTAGGAATGACTTTTAGGTGCTTAGAAGTAGCTTAGAGTAGTTGGAATCGAAAAGGAGTGAATGCGCACTTTAAATGAACTCATACGGGGCAACTGACGACAACTTGATGGGGCAAGTGACCCTGGCGCCATGGGTGGCGCGGGGCGCCAACCCCTAAACTTCAGAGGTGAGTTTAGGGCGCTCTGGCAGGCGCGTCGCGCCAGGCCCCAACCTAGAAATTTCAGCAAGCTCATTTTCTCGTTTTCTCACCTTATTTCACCTAAAATCGAATGGTTTCTTCCCCAAATCACTTAGAATCATTAAAACCCTCAATATACCATAGATTCAACTCAAAAACACCACCAGAAACATACACTAAACCAACAAGAAACTTCAACAGCACAACCACAAACTTCAACCAACACAACCTCAAACTTCAACAAATACAACCAACAACTTCAACAAACACAATCAATCTTTTCTCAAAAATAAAACGAGTTTGGCGTGTGGGGGAAAGGATCACCCAACACTAAAAGCTCACATACCTTAATAGGGATCACCCCCGATGATTTCCACGACGATCTTGCTTGATCTCCACTTTCTTCTCTTCTTCTCTTCTTCTTCTCTTCTTCTTCTCTTCTTCTTCTCTCAAGCCCTAGCTCTTACTCTTTTAAAATGAGATAAAAATGATCCACAAATCAGCCTAACACACTAATATAACCAAAGGAATTAGTTAGTGAAAAGACCAAATTGCCCTTAAAATTTCCGGGCGGATTCCCTTGCCAACTGCCCAACTTCCAAAGGGTATAACTCACTCATACAAACTCGGAATCAAGAAAATTTAGTGGCGTTGGAAAGATATTCCACAAGCTTCGCAACCATAACTGGAACTACTCCTAACTCATCCTGAGCTAGGAGTTACTACTGCTCGAAGTTGGCCAAAAATTCATTGATTTCCATACTTGGCCAAATTTCCAAAACTTTAAAATTCTTTTCAAAAATGAAAATTTCCAATTCTAAGCCTCTTCAATTATTTCACATTGCCGGATGTTACATTAGCTAAGGTATCCAGTGACATACTCACTACACAATCATAATAGACCTGTGTAGTTATGACAGACTCTCCTACTGGAGTCAATACTACAAATGGTTCAGATAACTACTCTGACTCTATTTCAAACTTTTTAGTTACCAGTGAAGCAATATTTGAGAGAATAGCTCCTGGGTCTATCAAATTGTATAGATCATGCGAGAAAACAGATAAGGTACATGTGATCACGTCTGGGGATGTCTCTGAATCTTGTCGACTGGCTAGTCTGGACATATGGTTTGGGTTGGCATTTGAACCAATCCCTCTAAGGTGCTGATGATGAACAGGCTGCTGCAGACTCTGCAGGCTGTGCTTTATCACTGCTATTTCAATCTTTGAGTTGCGGGCAATCTCCTTTGAAATAAAGTTACTATTTAGGAATATGCATAAGTGCCTCTTAGTAATGTAAAAGTTTTCAAGGTTACTACTCTGACTAACAATGTACAAAGTGCAAAACGCACGAATTAAATAACTATCTTCTTTAGAGAAAATTTGAGGTGTGTACCACACTCACAATGGACGGAAAAGTTGACGAAGCAGCGATTAGTCATTTTTTAGTTATAAAGTTGACAGCAGAAGATGGCTCTTATGAACTTGCTAATGAGTTGTTGCCATGCCTTCCCAACTACACAAAAATTAGTTCATGAATACAACAATAATTTATTGCATTGAAAGTTTAATCTTTCCATCAGAAGCCATCCAATTCAATCAAGAAAATGAGAAAATTGAAGAGCACTTTAAAGGAACAGAAGAGTGGAAGACGAACTGAGAAAAAGAAAAGAAGATTTGGGTAAAAACATACCTGAGTTTGTAACGTCAATCGAAAGGATGAAAGAGATTGCCGGTATTTTTTGGGAGCCAACAAACTTGAGAGATGAATTTATGTGGAAGCAGAGAAGCAAAGCGAAGATAAGCAGACAAATAAAAAGTAGATAATTTGTTATGATCGTCAAATGGGGCAACTATGGAAGAACATAGCGGAAGAAATGCTACATTTCAATAACAAAAGAGTACAAAAAGAATTGAAATACAAAGCTATGAATGGAAACAACATAGGGGAGGAAGAGAAAACGACAGTGACACTATCATGCAATCAAGTTAAGCTACAACCCAAACAGTAAAATTGGAGAAAAAAAAATTAAATCCATCGATAATGTGAATATGCTTACAGGCATACATTCCTACTTGCACTAATCTACATGAATTAAAGAATATAAGTAGTGAGAAAAAGCTGAAAATTATAAGAAATGTAAGAATTTTTTCTTAGTTTGTTAACCATAGTGAGTATCATTATATCTGTTGTATTGTTTCTTTGGTGAATTGTCAGCAGTAGATTCTGTGTATTTTTGAAGAGAAAGCAGCAATAAGATGAAGTTTAAACGTTTGCTTTGCAGTGTAAATTATGTGCAGGGCAAAATAAGATTATAATTATACAAATAAAAGTAAAATACCTGCATCATAATGGTGGACTGTTCTGTAGGACTTTGTTGAGTCTGAAGGCAGGCATTTCTGATGGAGGAGGTACAATCAAAATGATTCAATATTAACAGAACATATTCTTCTGCTACATTAAATAAGGTATTGTACATGGAAAGGTCAAAAAGAAAAAATCTTATTAAGTGGTGGTGTTACAATAATAAGAATTGCGAAGAAATTGAAAATACTTCTTAACTTCAATAGCTCATAGAGCAGCTTTGTCCTGAAATAAGCATCCACATTTTGTTGCTGTAATGCGGCAATTTGAGTATACATAACATTAACTTAAGCGTCTATAAACTTAAGTTGTCGTTCAACTCTACACAGTGAAGCAGTAATTAAGATTATGAGTAATTCGATTAATTTATAGAGATAAAGTGTGACTATGACTTAAGTTTGAAATTGGTATAACAATTCATAAACTTTTAATCTTGAATACTACTTTCACATACCTATTTTTAACAAAGAAATCAAGCAGACGCAACTCGTAAGAATCAAATAGAAGTAACAGTAGTGATAAAGGTTTCTTAAAAACCTCAGTTTCTTGTTAGTACATATTCACTTTCCATGATTATGAACCAACAGTAAGGTATGAAAACTGGGGAAAGCTATGGAAGCTAGATCGATCCGAAGTAGGAAGAATAAGTTTAACTAAAGACGGACAAATTCAGTGCACATCAGAAGAAATCCAAAGGAAGTATTACTTGAAATCAATGGACGAAGGATTAGGGAAATATGAGAAGAAATCAGTAGACGAAGCAGCAGAAATCACATCTTCTGAAGAAAGTTACATGAGAGCAGAAAGATAGATAAGAGTGTGAACACGCGGCAGAAGCTGAAATTATCTGGGACTTACCTGGGTAAGCTGAAATTACCAATTTGCCCTTATTATTGCCAGGCAGGCATGTTGACGTCCTGCGTGGTTCACCTAGTAAACTCCCTTTTATAGAATAGTAGAAAAGAAAAATAGAAAAAAAATATTGATTTTTTCAAGAACAATGACCACGTGCGTCATGCATGTCTAAAAGTCGAATACCATTTAATCATCTTCCGTGTTTATCAGGTCTTCTTTTGTCTCTAATTACTTGTCAATTTTTGAATTGACACATCTATTAAGAAAATAATTATTAATATAGTGAGTATATCATTTTATCATTATTAATCATGAAGTGGATGGACTAAAAATTTAAGATTTTCAAGAAGTTCTATCTTTTTCAAAGTAATTAATTGAGGGTATAATAAGTAATAAAATTGTCTTTTCTTGATTTGTCAAAAATGAACAAGTAATTAGGAACAACTACAAAAGTAAAAGTGGACAAGTAATTAGGGGACAGATGGAAGTAACTACATACTTTCTCCGTTCACTTTTATTTAGTCAAATTTAGATTTGACATACTCATTAAAAAAATATCAATCATATGACTATTTTATCAAACTACCTCTCTATTAATTGAAGTTTAGTATATAGATTTTGAAAAATAATTTAGGAAATAAGTAAATTAATAATAAAGATAAAACATAAAGAATACTACTTTCTCTATCCATATTAGTTGATCATTTTCCATTTTGCACGATACTTAAGAAATCATAAATACGAAGATAAATTTACTGATTCACCCATTAAAAAACTTGTTGGAAATTTTACAAACAAATATGAACACTTTTAAAAAGAATTATTTGCAAGGGTAATTTATGAAAAATTTAATTAATGTTTTCTTGATTTAGTAAGGTGATCAACTAATATGAGACAATTATTTTTAGTATAATGATCAACTAATATGGGACAGAGGGAGTAATAATTACTCCATCCGTCCACTTTTAATTGTCATGTTACGCTTTTGAAAGTCAATTTGACTAATTTTCAAAGTTAAATTAGATTACATTAATTTTATATTTTAAACAAAAAAATTTAGATATTCAAAAACTATACAAAAAGTATTATAAATTGCAATTTTTTGCATATCAATATGATGAAAAATACATCATAAAATATTAGTCAAAGTTCTTATCGTTTGACTTTAAAAAAAGAAACTATGACAATTAAAAATAAACGGAAAGAATATCAAACTACATCTATTTATAAAATTACATTGGGGAACATCGAAAGGTGTCATAAACATGACATTAATCTGTGAGAAGGTGGGGAAAATTATGAGTTGATTTGCAGCTAAAAGTTATAGACATTCACAATTAAGATAATAATGTCTCTATCCCTAATTATTTGTCCACTTTTCATTTATTAGTTGTCCCTAATTACTTGTCTATTTTAACACATTAAAATAGGACAATTTTTTTTTTACTTATTATACCATCAATTAATTATTTTGAAAAAGGTAGAATTTCTTGAAAATCTTAAGTTTTAAATTCATTCACTTCATAATTAATAGGGTAAAATGGTAAACTCACTATGCCAATAATTATTTTTTTAATAGGTGTGTCAATTCAAAAGTAGACAAGTAATTATGGGCAAAGGGAGTAATATTTACAAATATTTACAGCACTCCCCCTTTAGATATCCATTGATAGATAATGTGTTTTGTTAAAATCTTACTCCTCCGTTCACTTTTAATTGTCATGTTGAGCTTTTTAAAGGTCAATGTGACTATTTTTCAAAGTGAAATTAGATTATATTAATTCGATATTTTAAACAAAAAATTTAGATATTCAAGAACTATACGAAAAGTATTATAAATTGCATATTTTTTGCATATCAATATGATGAAAAAATACATCATAAAATGTTAGTTAAAGTACTTATAGTTTGATTCTAAAAAGGAAATTATGACAATTAAAAGGAGACAGCGATAGTACTGAATATTTTTTTTATAGAAAAAGTATTACTATTTGTTAGCTTGTTAAAAATATTGCTAGAAAAATCCAGTGGGACAAAATCAAACTAAGGGGAAAAGAGTATGACACGTATCTTAGTGCTCTCCCCTATAAAATATCACATTATTTCTCTAAGACAACACATTTCAATTTTATATGTGTTCTGTTTAAGCTTGTGTCTTCTTTTCAAAGAAAATCACATATATTTTTATATGTGGAGTTACTTGGTTAATTGGTATCTTGGCATGCCTTATAAGTACCAATGTCTGATTGTCTCGTCGAATATGATAATATGACAATATTCTCACATGTAAATACATAACTTTTATTATGTAGATTAAATTATCTTCTTGCATTTGCATAAATCCAAAATTTCTTGATAACATAATTAATATCAATATTTGATTTAACTCAAATATCTCTACATAAAAGTGAAATTATGTCTTTATTGCACATTAACAAAAAATATTATCTCTTGTATAGTAATAGCAAGATATGTAAGTGCATCAATTTTACTAATACATGATATTTTCTAACCATTTTTATGAGATCGAAATCAATCTAACTTTTCTTTTATTAAGTAATTTCACAATTACAACCGTTGGGGTACTCAATAAAAATATCGCTATAAGACCTTTTAATTTTTTCAAGGATTTTTATATAACATTTACCGTCTAATTAGAAATGACAATTATACATTATATGTATTCAAACACTTTATCTATTGTTAAAGTGAAAGATTAAATCTCATTGCATCCACCACAAAAGAGAACATATCTCTATACAATAATGTCAATACTTTCATGAAAAATCTTTATACTCCAAGGCATAGGTCGTACTTTATATCTTATAGTTATATTTCCGCACAGTAAGCTATTTGTACTCCACTGACATTATATTTTGACCTATGGTTTATAAGTTCAACACATCGCTTTTTCAAGTATAGTAAAAAAAATACTTGGATTGTATATTTTATTTGAATAATTTTTTATCTATCCACACTACTTGACAGATACAAACTCAAGATTGTTATTACCATTTATAAAATTGAGTGCTACGTTATATTGAAAATATCCTCTATGGTTATTTGACTCGATTTCAATACAACATAACTTATTGGGATCTTTCTATTTTCATCAATCTGAGGTAGTTGAACCTTTGTCAAAGTTTTATAAAGTGTTATGTCATGGTTCTCTTTTAAAGCACTTGCCTAAGTATCATAATCATCTTGACCATATGGTGCTCTTTTAAAGCACTTGACTCATTTTCATGGTTATATATCTTGATCATTTGTTACTCTTCTTTCTTAATTAAGGAGTTTTATGTTTAGAATCAATTGGTCTATCACGCTTGAAGCATGCATAAACTCTATCTTTCAAGGACTTTCTATTAAAGCATTTGCAACTTAACTTAAATAAAGGGTTAGCAAATATATTTAACAATTGATTTGCAACATTTTACAAATGAATTATCTCTTAAACTTCAAGTTCACGTTTCTTTTGACGAGAATTTAGATAATTCATCTTATACATAATTTTGTATAGAGTAAGTATTTATTTTGACTAATTTCACTAGTGATATCAATAATTGCAACTTTTTATTTGGTAGCTCCAACAATTAATTCTAAACTCTTACTACTCCGTCCACTTTTGATTATCATAGTTTCCTTTTTTTAGAATCAAACGATAATAACTTTGACTAACACTTACGATATATTTTTTCACCATATTGATATGCAAAAAAATGGAATTTATAGTACTTTTTGTATAGTTTTTGAATATCTAATTTTTTGTTTAAATCATCGAATTAATGTAATCTAATTGAACTTTAAAAATTAGTCAATTTAACTTTCGAAAAACGTAACATAACAATTAAAAATGGTCAACGAGACTACTAAATTTAACATTTCATTTCTCCAATAACACTTCCACATAATGGGACTTCTTTTTATTCAAGTAACTGGTCTTGGGTAAGAAATCATACTGCTTCATTGGAGATCTCTCCTGTGTACGTATCAAAAAGAAGATTCCAAGACTGAATTAGAATGTAAAAACAAAATAACATATGGAATTTGCAATACAAATTGAAATGAGATTTGGATTTGTCCCCTTCAAATAACATTCTAAGAATAAGAAAAAAAAATTAATGAAATAGAAGTGTATTTTTTCTCTCTAAAATACAACTGAACTGCAGATGTATTTAAGAATATAAAAGAATCATTATCAAAATCACTAGCCGGAAAATAGAGTATGGGCGCGATCTCTTCCAAGAAAATAGGAACTTGTGAAATCTATATGATTAGAAACTTAATGAACTCTAAGCTCAAAAACATCTGGTGCCATAGTATTACCAAAATTTAAATCATGCTCTGGATGATCTTGGAGAGAGCTGAATACGAACCGATCAATGCAGATGCAGTACCTACTGTGATAATAAAGACACATATGGTAACCTGCGCGCATAGAAAGGATAAAAGAAGTTCCATTACCTGTGAATACTTCCAGCATAGCATGGTTAAGTAGTTGAGATGCACATATTGTCATAATGTAATATTTTTGGGATAAGATATTTTTCAAGAAAAATATCTCAACTAATACAAAGTATGATTAACTAGTCAAATTGTAACGTCAGACACGAAAAGAGAATAGAAAAGGGATATGGGCTTCTCCATACCTGAAGGCGGCTTGTTTTCCCCTTCAAGATTCTCAGGAAGCAAACACAAGGTAGTATTAGAGTCTGGAAATAGAGCTTCGAATTAGTACAGATTTATGATGATAAATAGCAATAGCAAACAAACTTAAGAGAATGTGTAAAAGGACTCACTACTAGCATTGTAAGTAAAGATCCAATCAATGCCATTACCAAACCTGCAGGATAAATACTAATGCTTAATTTATACAATGCTACAAAGAGAAGGGGCACGTCTAGTTGGAAATGAAACGATCTCTGAGATATGCAATAACCATAAGTTATAGCAGGACCACTGAGTATTACTGTTCCCAAAGGGTTAATGGGATCAAAAGATAATTGCTGAGAGATAAGAATACGTGAAGTCAAAGCAGCAACACTCACCAAAAAAGGGAACCGCAAGACCAACTACTACTGTGGAGATTGTCAATGCAGTTCTAATGAGGATTGGGTACACGTGAGATTTGGTGTGTTTTGACGGCAACAATTCCTCCAAACTCATTGCTACTGGAGACAGTGTTAAAGCAAATGTACATCTAATTAAGGAAGACAATTTTTTTTTATTTTACAAGAGATATCACCTTAGAAAATTGCATTTATGAAATGAGACGGAATACAAAGAAGAGAATCTTTTGACAGAAGTGCCTTAAATTTTAGCTGATGACTTTTGCAGCAGCCAGCATGAAATTATCCATGTTTTCAAATCTGTTCATTCTTAATGTAGCAGCACCAGAAAAAAGTAGGATTCCTGTCTTTTAAGTATCATATTTTAACATAATAGCTGAGAACCAGAATTGATGATAAATTCACATCATGGATTCAGGAAAAGGATATTTTGTAAAAGGATTAACAACCTGCAAAAGAAGGACATACAAGTTAATTACATCTTCAAATGGTGGTAGAGAACTCAATCAGAATGTTAGTTACTTACAGTTGTCCATACAGCAACCTTGGAAGCCATTAATCCTTTGGGCAAATTTAGAGTAAACTGGGATTCAGCTGAGTCCCCAAACATCAGGTATCCCAACACAGCTGTTCCACCATACAACAGAGTCACCAAACCAAAACTGCATCCAAATTAAACCCAAAGTTTGCAAAATAAGGAAAAAACTGGACATCAAAACAAACTCTGGGAACACAGGATCATTTTCAGAATAATCTGGCTAAGTTGGCATTGATTATGTGCTCTAGAATTCAACCTTCGTACTGATTACTGAATGATGGGGTAAGGTTCCCGGTATGTCTTAAATTTTCCTTGCATGGATTGCTAGAGAGAGAGCTGGAACATGAATTCCTATCCTAGAGCATATCTCCAATTTAATCAACATCTACGAACAAATACCTGGTCAAGAGGACTGCAGGAAATTGACTACGATCCGCTAGGGATGTATATATATTGGGAAAGACCGCATGCCCAGAGTAACAAAATCCATAAAGCCCAATAGCAACAGGAAGAGTTGGTAGGTTAAGTACAGTCCCTTTGCTTTCAAAGCCTACATGATCCACCAAGCCAGCCCAGTACAAGCAAAGGACCACCAAAATAGAAGCAATAACTCCTCCAACTGAAAATTACAAGCAGTCAATTCAGAATCATAGTTCAGCACTTACAAATTGCATATCAAAACCACAGAAAACGTATTTAAGACTTCAAGAATTCTGTTGACTGGAAAGTCTATAGCTACAACGAAACAATCTACAAAATTGTAGATAAGTAATAAGTTTCTATGTATGCCGCATAAGGAATTAAGGATAGCCCAAATCAATAATGTAGACATCTGCATCAGATATGATATAATCGCAGGATCATTGAAGTGCAAATTTCTCTCCTCTATCCTCGATAGGCGCTATGGAAGCCTGTGAACTTGTTTGTCAGGAGTACAAGAAATCTATATACATGTACACCAAGTACCCCATATATCTGCATTTTTCTTGTAGGGTTACTGTATGTAGGCACTGTTTTATGAATTGTCCTCTAACCAATGTTATCATATGGGTACATAGGTGCATTGAGGCTATGTTGCTCGGACTCTTCAGAAATGTCAACGGGTGCTTGTTGGATCCTCCAAAAGTAGTGAATTTTTGAAGGATCCGACACGGGTGCGGTAGCAATTTTGGAGAGTCCGAGCAACTTAGCATTGAGGCACACGAGAATGCTATCAAATTATAATTTTGACAGTTCAGACATGAAGCTCCTATTGTAGGAAGTTGGTCACTCACCTGAGATATAACTTAGGACACTGAGGTCACGCAGCCAAACAGTAGGAAGAATAGCCAGGGCAGCTATCACAACAAAAAGATGGCGAGCATCTAACTCAAACCCACCCAAACTTAAATGTGCATTTGGAAATATAGCAGACAAGTTATCACCCTCCAAGATTATGTATTCAACACAGGAGGCCTACAATTGAAGGACAAATAGATAGAAAGAGAAAGCATAAATACTACATAATTTAGAAATGAAGCAATATCAAGATGGCCGAGATGTTTTAGATATTAAAACAGCAACTCATATCGGTTTGCTAGGAAAAGCAAAAAAAAATGACAAACTTATAGGTAAGATGAACTTACATATAATTCCACATATAAGATTATCTGCATCCACAAAAACATAAACAAATAAACAAATTAGTATCAAGAACAAGAAATATTTTTAACCCTTTGTCAGAAATAACATAGTATTCAGCAAAAGGAAAATAATAAGGAAATTGGATTTGTTGGAGTGAAAAATTCCTTTATGAGTTATTCTAGAAAAGTAAGAACCGAGTGTTCTCTTTTTCTTAAGATTTTATCTATGATAAATGCATAAAAATATCTAATTTCAGTGTTTTTGCACAAGTGATGTGTTCAAATTCTACTAGCTTTATTTTTTATGCACTCATCAGTAGGTAACAATTTTATTTAGCCAAGATACCCACTAGTCGATAATACTACCTGACTATTTAGTAGATGAAGATCACATTTCTCTTCAAACAGCAGTTTTTACAACTACTGGATCTTAATGGTGTGACAAAATTGTCTCAGAATACAGTCTACTAAAGATGAAAGCACCCAGGGGTGGAGGCAGCATATACTTAGGGGTTCATCCGAACCCCTTTCAACGGAAAATATTAGTATTTATATATGGTTAAAATTATTTTTTAGATATGTATAATAGATGTCGCACCCCCTTCCACTAGTTCGTGTGTTTACTTTTCGGATTTTAAACCCCCTTATTAAAAATTCTGACTCCGCCACTTAAAGCACCACATATTTAAGAATATTAGATCCTCACCACATATTTAAGAATATTAGATCCTCACATTTTCTCCACCCTCCCAGCTAAATAGAAAACATTATTGCCTGTGCACATTCATTAGTTAAGAGTAGCTACTTTTGAATTGGGCATAACTCAACCCCAAAAGCTAGCTCAAAAAGTGAGGATTTCTCAAGAGAATATAAGGAGACGACAGCCCATTTCCTCCACCAATGTGGGACAAGTCAACAAGGCCTTCTATATAACCAGATGTACAAGAATAAAAAAAAGACAACTTAAAAGTTAATGGAACTTACTGATATAACAATTCGTCCCATTGTACCAAAAGCAGCCTGACCAATGTCTGGGTACGTCTCAAGCCCTGGTTGGCTATCCAAGCAGTACCTCAGGAGCATGCCAGTATAGAAAGAAAGTATGCCGAAAATGAATAATATTGAAAGTCCGGCCCATCCACCTTCCTTCACAGCATAAGGAGTAGAAAGAAGGCCTACTCCGCAGAGAACATTCATGCCTGTATGAAACAAAGAATGTATGAGAAAATGTTCCTCACTAACTTTGCAGGCAATCAATTTAGATAGAGAAACACAACCAAGAGCTTTCCTTTATGTCAAAGATGTAACAGGTGTTAGTAAGCAAAATGAATAATCTCCTGCAATGATGACAGACATATTCTGTGCAACACTTGCATGATCAATTGCATGCCTTACTTCAGCCTACAACAGCTATTATATATCTAAAGATGCTGCAATATAAAGGTTTGCTACAACTTTAGAAGGAAGAAGCCTCATATTTCTGGTTGCTCTATATTCATTTATTATGTAAGAGTATCAGTGTTTCTCAAGAGAAACTCCCAAAGATTAAAATTAATCATAAGATCCCCCATTTCACTTAAATCACAGCTCAAGAGAAATGAATTAAATTATCCTTTTACCTAACAACTAGAGGGCCAAATTTCATTCAACATTAACCAGATACAAGCATGTCACCATAAGCACAACAGGATATACGTAATTAATGTCCTTAGAATAAGTCAAATGGCAGCTTGGGATTAAAGTGGTATGTCGATCTTTTGGTGGCATAGTGCTCATCAATAAACGGAAAAATCCACTATGACATGAAATTATATTCAGGAAACTTACCATTTACCACTGCTTGGCCATAGGTGCTTTGGTTAGAAATTGGAAGTCCATGTGCATCCTTGGAAGGTCTCTCAATATCAGGTATTTTCTTAATAGAAGACTTCCTCGGATGTAGGGGAGGTATCAAACCATGAGAACTACGCCTGTGAGGTGCTTTTTCTTCTTCTGCTGGTAGTATTAGAGGCTTGTGAAGAGAGGGCAATACCTCAGGAGTGTGTCTTCTTATGAGAGATGAGCCAAAGAATGAGCTTCCTAGCCTAGATAATGAAGGTGTTCCCAAGAAGTGAAGACTTGGAGATGGTACATTACTGTATAGATCCATAGATTGCCTACAAGAGGTACTCAAGATGATTAGAATTGGGAATTCAATGTACATAAGTGCCAAATTTCAATTCCTTGTCAAAGATTTACATATGATCCAGCATTGTTTTATATACATCATAGCAGTAATTTGATAACATATCAAATGGTCAATTATTTTAGAGACAGTACCAATATCTGGGAACTAAAGAAAACTCTCTAAAATATGAATCATTACATGAAGAGTGATCTGCTTTGTTATAGATCAACAGCAAATAAACTGTTGCTTGTATGACTGCCTCGAAGCAAGCTCCCCACACATCAGGCATCATTTTGAATAATTATTGAAGGAAAATTCAGTTTAAAGAGGTTATGCATTAGTTTTCTTGGTGTCTCAAGGATCCCAGTGATTGGCCATATGTCCTTGGTAGTTTCATTCTCCTTCGTGTGGTTTCCAAATTTAAACTCCTCAATTAAGATACTCTTCAGACAGGGTTTGGAAATCTTAGGCCATTTCACGCCACTATAACTATCAAATCCAACAATTTTAGTAGTAAAACTGGATTCCAATAGTTGGAATCAAAATCGTTCAGAAGGTTTTAGCTCCAAATATTCCAGGAAACTGAACATAAGATGGTTTCCATTACTCATTAATAATAAATTAATCCAATTTCACATGCTTACATCAATCAACATGAGAAAAAAAAAACGAGATCCAGGGGTAAATTAAGATATAAAACAAGGTACCTGTAACTCTGTGGCCAAGCAGAGGTTAAGGAATTTGGTCGATTAGTTTCATCATCATTATTATCTTCATTTGAAAAATCAGATTCATTTCCTTCTTCTTCATTTTCATGTTTTTCCAAATGTTCATCATCCTCTTCCTCACTTTCTATGTAGAAACTCTGTTCAGATATGGAATTCTTCATATTTTATTTCCCAGAAACCTGCACATCAGTCATCTAATCAAAATCAAAAATCCAATTATTTCCACATCAAATCTTCATATACACACATGCATGTGGACGTAAAACTGAGATGTAATATAAGAAAAACACACTCACACAAAAGGAAAATGAATCAGAAGCGAGATTTGAGAGATACTATCAACTTTTCAGGAACAGATCCGAATTCGCAGATTCTAGTAGAGTAGTAAAAAGGAAGTGAAAAGCTCTCCTTTATGTGAAAAGGCTTTTTCAATGCAAAATACTGATAATGCTGAGTTGACGGTAGCTAGATTTGATGTTCTATTTATACAATAGATGCCTATTTATTGCATATATGATATTGATGAGGATTGAGGAGAGAGAAAATGTGTGAATTTACTAATCATCTTCACAACTTGAGTCAGAACATTTTACAATCACAAACACCGCACCACCACTTGTATTTTGGTTTTTCTTTTGTCTTCTTAAATACTCTTCCGTCCCTATTTACTTGTTTACTTTTGAATTGACACACCTATTAAAGAAAATAATTATTAATATGATGAGTTTACCATTTTACCCCTATTAATTATGAAATTGATGAATTAAAAATTTTTCAAAATAATTAATAGAGGGTATAATGGTAAAAAAAATTGTCCTTTCTTGATTTGTCAAAATTGACAAGTAATTAGGGACAACTATAAAAGAAAAAATGGACAAGTAATTAGGGATAGTTTTAAAATATAAACAACCCTTTAGACATAATATATAATTATGCATTTTTATTTGGTTTCAATAACATTTATGTCCTTCAATTTTGGGTGTGTATCAATAAACAATTAAACTTCTATAAAATTGAATAAATAGACACACGCGTTCTACGTGACATAATACATGTAGGATACAACATAAGACAAAAAATCATAATGTAGGCCAGTGGCAGAGCGAGAAATTTTAATAAGGGGATTCAAAATCTGTGAAGTAAACACATGAACTAGTGGAAGGGGGTTCAACGTCTATTATATATACCTAACAAATATTTTAATCATGCAAAAATAGTAAATATTTTCCGCCAAGGGGGTTCGGATGAACCCCCTAAGTATATGCTGCCTCCGCCCCTGGACGTCACATATGACATCTATCTGTTTGTTCAATGTTATATAAGTTTAAGCGTTACTTATACAAATTCAAAGTTGAAAGACATAATGAAGCAAAGTTAAGAGACATATTTATAATTAAATAAAATAAAATAAAAAGAACCCTAATGAAGAGTGCATTTTTTTTTCCATAAATAGGATACTTTCATGTCATTATTTAGGTTTTGATCTCATTTAAATAAATTTGGCTGCAAGAGCTAACACATCACCACAAGTTTGAAATGACGGACAGAGACTTACCTTAACTACAAATTTGGCAGATTAATTACCAAGATTTTGATATAAATTTTATGGTAATTTGGAAATAACTTATTCACAAATTTTAACATATTATTGAAAGTTTCGAATGGATTAATAAAGACTTTCGTGACCATGTGTATTATCAATTCATCAGAACTTTAGTACAAATTTTATCATCACATTGAAATAAATTGTTCAATAATCATCGCAAATCACTAGGACTAGCACACAAATTTCACAAATACATTTTTGCTTGAAAATTACTCCAAATTCGATATCCAACTTTCAATAATTCCCTATAGTCACTTAATTTTGTTTGTCTTTCAAAATTCACTCAACTTTGTCAATTTAACATGTGTAGTCTTTTTAGCTAAAACTGTAATTCTCAACCCAATTTAATAACGTGTAAATTATAATTTATTTAATTAGAAATTATTTGTAATTGCAAACATTTTTTAAAAAAAATAAAAAAAACACAAATATATGTGATCTATCAATGTGGTATCTTTCTATTACAAACTTTTAATTATATTAGGAAAAATGTCTAAAATATATCTGAACTTTGATCAAAATTTCTGTAGCAATCTCAAACTTTGGGCATGACCTATTTACCCTATGCACTATTTAATAATGTATTTTAAAGATATATAGGTGTCCACGTGGACATCATCAATATTGCATCATTATAAATAGTAACTTGTCCAGCTGGACACTTATATATCTTTAAACACATTATTAAATAGTGCAGGGGTAATAGGTCCTACACAAAGTTTAAGATTGTTACAACAATTTCGATTAAAGTTCCGAATATAATTCAAATTTTTTTCCATTATTTTATAAAAATTCACTAGTCAACAATAGTAATAACTAACTATTATTTCCTATAATCTCTCTTCACATTGAGTATACATATATTTTTTCCAAAAATAAAAAATAAGTCTTGTTTAATATATATAAAATATAAACTTATTAATCAAATTTTATACTTTAAAATATTGAAAGCAGAAATCTCAAATTCTACTTTTTTGAATAATTTAAAATTTAAAATCATTATCCGGAGTAACACATCAAAATGTCGTCTAAATGGCTTCTCAGACAACGCGCAAATGTAGCACTTTCATGACTGTTACAAGTAATGCCATTTTCAATGGGTCGAAGAAGAGAATTATAGCCACAAAATTATCCTTTTTGAATTCTCAAAACAATGAAAAGACAAAATAAGGAATTCTGCCTTTCGTTTGCGGCTTTGGACAACTCCCTTCTCTACTAAAATCACACTACATCACAATTAAGGGGTTAAAATCGAACGGAAAATATATTTGGCACTATACTTTTTTGGCACGATTTTATTCTTTTGGGGTAAGGTCGTAATTTCTGAGGGATGGTAAGGGTGTTAAGGTAAATTCATTTTTTTGTTGTACCCAAAGTGCCTCTAAAGTAAAACCACTTTGAAATCTATTAAACCACAAACTTTTGAAATTGAAACCACTTTTGAAACGTCTAAACCTATACTCTTTTCTTTTCAAATCACACTGCCCGAAATTTTTTTATTCTTTCCAATACTCTATTGAGATTTGATAGCATTATATTTCTACAAAATTTTTGGTCTTTCTCCATTATTCTTCATTTTAAAAGCTCTTAATTTTCGTTCATAATTTTTATTTGAAAAATTCAATCAACTGCAATACTCTATTGAGAGCACTATATTTGTTCCAAATTTTTTGTCTTTCTCCATTTTTCTTCATTTTGCAACAGCTCACAATTTTCGTTGATAATTTTCATTTCATGGGAAAGTATGTCTATGTTGTTTTCAAGGGTAAAAAATAAGGTATATATTCAAGTTGACAAGAATGTGCAAATTTGACCATTGGAGTTAGCGATAGTTTATACCGAAAATACAAGAATTATGATGATGTTGTGCAAGCTTTAGAAGATTGAAATATTCGAACAGATGGAGTGAAATTAAGCTACAAAACTACTGGGGAATAATGTTGTAATTCTGTGCATGTGGATGAAAAGAAGTTGTTAGCTAATGAACAATATATACTTATGTTAGCAATGTTTTTTGTTGGAGTTGTTGTTGGAAAATCAATGAAAGATTAATTGTATGTGTATTTGGATTGGACCATTTTTTTTGGATTTGTCCTGATATTTTGAATTGGGCCTGTCAACATAAGTACTTTTATTTACTAATTTAGACAGTAATTTATAAAGAATAAATAAATTATGTTTCGTGATTATAATTGAATGCTATTGCAGTGCGAATGATTAAAGCTTAAACGATTAGTCCATAGATCATGAGTTTGAGTCTAGATTAGGTCCCCCATTTTAGTTATTTTTTTTAAAACAACTCTCTTTGTAGGTTTGGGGATTTCAAAAAATTTTAATTTCTTATTTTTTTTTTGGTAAAAAAGAGTGTAAAAGTTTATATTTGGATCCTTTTAAGAACCAATGTTGATTTTCCTTTAGTATAAGTCAAGTGATTATGATGAAAATAAACGTAAAGGATATAATGTTCTATGAGTGATACTCCTTCACAAATACAAGTCAATTGAATGCGATGAATATAATCGTGACCAAGATAATATTGGGTATATATCTTAATACAAAGAATTATGCTATATCTCAACCTTTGATCAATTTATTTTCACATTTTAGGGGTGATTACACTATATTTATTTATTATAGAAAATTACGACACAACAGAAATGACGACTCTGCTGGGGATTCAGTTAGGTTCTAACCATAATGACTTGACTCTCTTTGACTATTTGCTAATATTTGTTGAATTGTTTTACCTCAAATGTGTCTTATTTGCTTAAATTGTGATATCAACTGTCAGTCTTGACCACGGCTCGTGGAGCCCTCCATAAAGGAGACTTGGGCATGAGGGCTTGGGGGTATGAGGAAGCGTGGCTACTGTCGTTCACGGACAGGACCACGAGTCGTGGTCTACTTCATGGCATGTGAATGTGCCCGTGAAAGTGACTTGGCCAAAGGATCATTGTGCTCCAAATTGGTGGCTACTTCCCCAAGTCGAGTCACTTCGTCCCTTTCAGGTGCAGATGAATATGTTGTTTAGCTTGGGACTAGGGCTTAATATTCTACAACTAGCAATTCATTTATTTTCAAACCGACCCATTTACTATCTATTATTTGATTGACTAATCCTTTTAATTTTTTAAAGAAATTAAGAAAACTTATAATTTTCAAATATTTAAATAGAAAAAATCATTTGAAAAACACCAAAGAGGGTTCGGGGTTCAATTTACACTTCAAGAAGGATTTAAGCATTCGAAGTGTCCGCTAACATGCGGTTGACCTGCGACTTGACTAAAATATATTTGACTACTTTTAGAAAAATAATGATTTAACATAAAAATAATAACTTCCAATATATTCGATTAACTTTGAAAAATAATTAAGTAAATGATGCATTTTTTATTTATTTATTTATATTTATTAGAGAAAAGGATCCAAAATGAAACATATGACTCGAAATACAAGTGATTGGAATGTTAATAAAACTAGATTAATTAGAGTTTATTTAATTCATTTTGAAATAATAATTTAAACCAATTTAATAAATTAAAGTATAAAAATCTTTTTTTATTATTTTTTTATTTTTTTTTATTGAAGAGTAAAAAGTTTTGACTAACCTTTTTTGAGAAAATGACTAATTAAGTATTTATAATAATAATTTACACTATTAGATTAACTTTGAGAAAATAGTTAAACAAAGAGTGATTTTTATTTTTTTTACAAAAAAAATGAGACCTTAATTGAAATATTTGAATTAGAGACAAGTAATAAGAATTTTAACGAAACTAAATTGATTGGTTTCTATTTGAGTCATTTTTGGTTTATGGAAAAAAACTATTTTAAACTAAATAAATAAAAAGTTTTGGCAAAAGATTATAAATGAAAATACAAGAGTTGATAAAATGAGATTTGTTAGAAATAAAACAACACAGAGAAATAGTTTGTCTTTTGGGGAATTCGATTAAGTTAATTAACAATTCTAAAGTTAGGATTAATAAACAACACACTAAATAATTATAATTAAATAATTTAAGAGTAAGGAAGAGAAGTTGAATTTGGGCCTTTCTCGGACCAAATTCGTTGTTGTTTTTGGAGTTTAACACAATTCTCATTTTTGTATATATCCGATGTATATCAGTGTATATCGGATGTACATAGCCCATTTTTCTGCTTTCTGAAACCTGTACGTCAACTCCAAAGACTTGTTCTTCGATTTCTCAAGGTTGACTGACTCTATAAAAGAATAAAGGCCCTCTCAAAATGCAAAGGGAGGAAAGACGAGAGCCCATAAGACTCATCCGAGGGAATTCATGCAAGAAAAGAAGGGTAAAGATTAGTATAAGACTTAATTCCAAAAAATGGCAATTATTTTAATATTAGATCATAATATGTTGCCAAGCTCATTTGATCAATTTTTAATTGGAACCGGATAAACTTGAACTTGCAAAACGATATTCACACTTGACCCATAGTGACAGACAAGAACATCACAATATTTGTTCCAGACATAATAAACATACATCCAACAATTGATTTACCACTAATAGTCGTAATAGTAATAACTTTGTTTGTAAAGAAAAATAAAGTAAAATAAAATAATGATAACAAATAACTGATGGCCATTAGAACTAATAACTTTATATAATTACTTTGGGACCAATTCTAGGAATATGACAGATACTTAGCAACATTAACCACTTAGATACACATTTCAAACACATGAAGGGATCATTATCAATTAACACTACATTTAGACAAATTATAGTCACTGTAACCTCTAAACTTCACCAAGGAAATTTCCAAGAATAGGCAAAAATAGACACAATCATGAAATACTAGTATTGAGATGATTGGCTTTATCTACTTTACTTCAAATGAAAACAAAACACATATAAGATAACTTCTACGTGATAAAAGGATTCATATAACTAGCATTAAATTGGAAACAAAATAAAATGGCTAATAACTTCATCTCAAAATTTACATGAATAAATCGATCAAACAATATTCACGCGCAACATCAGAAACTACAAAATGTTAAGGTATAGAATGAGTAAGTATTCTTAAAAGCTACAAACCAGATTAAACAGGAAGTTATAACAGACTTAAATTGCTAGTTGAAAACTTGATATAACATGAACAACATTTCAGCCAAACCAAAACAAAGATTCAATATGTTACTTCATGAGATCAGGCTAACCTTATCGAGAATCTACAATAATAAATCGAAATGACAGAAGAGATAATCGAAAATCCCAAAGAAACAGTGAAGAAGAACAGAACTGCACAACCAACACATTCGATTTGAAGCCAAGTGAACGTCAAACCGTTTTAGACAAAACGAGGCAGAGATTCAAATAATCACATAGATGTAAACAATATCACCAACATGAATCAAAGAAAACTTTATTGATTTTGGATTCGAACTCGCTGTCCGAAAACTCACACGAAAAACAAGATTATGGACGAACTAACGAAAGAACCAAACACTCTTGTTAACAATCCTCGCAACAAGTATCAAACACACACAATATGCTACATTGAAACGGAATACAAAAAGAAGCGATGATACTAACTACAAAACGGCACAATTCGTAGTCCGACAGTTAGACTGAGCCACAACATCCCCCAAGAACATATGTATCACATTTTTATCACCAACCAAGTAGCATCTAACGACAAACAACCATAGAATAAAGACTTTCCGATATAAAAAACATCACATTGAACTAGAAAAAATAAAAAGATAAAAAGATGTTATCGAGAGAGGAGCGTTTACCTTTCTCTGGGCAGCAACTAGGATAGCAACGAGCAGAACGGTCTTTCACCACACGAAATCCGAACACAAACAATAGCTGCAAGAATATCAACTCCAAAACACTAAAATCGATCCCTCCCCTGTTTTTTTTTCTTGAACTGTATTTAATAGGTATTAGATATTTATTTAATTTTCTTTTTTGATGCCCTTAGTAAGGAAAATTTTTGACTCCAAAAATAAATCCCCTTTTGACAGTGATAGAAAGAGAGAATATATAGAAGAAGAAAAAATCATTTTAGGGGGGAAAATCCATTGAGAATTCAAACAATAATTTCAATCCCCTCTGCTATTTTCGAAACCACAGTAAAGGGGATGGGCAAAAGCTGATTTCCGTGAAAAGGGGGAAAGGGGATGACGAAGAGTATGGGCGCGGTAGACACCTGCTACTTTTCGGATTTGCTGGGATTTCTGAGTTGCGTCTAGAAGTAGAAGAATGGGGTGGGGTCGTCTGGTTTCGTGAAGGAAGAAGATGAAGTCGGGGCGGTGGGGGTACTATTGGGTCATTTGGTCACTGTTGTACGTATGTTGGTGTGGGTTGGGAATGTTTTGGAATTGTTATTGTATTGTTACTGTATGTAATGTATTAGAAATATTGGGTGTGTCTTTTGTGAATAATTGAAAATGGGCCTGGGTCAAGGGGAAAAGGTGGGCTGGGAAATTGGGTGATTGAAGAATAATGGGCTGCTGAAAGTTTCTTTTTTTATTTTTATGAAGGCCCAAAATTTGGTCCTTTAATATAGCCAAATGAATTTGATTTCACCAAATTGAATTTCACTAGTGAATTTGGCTAAAGCTTAGATAAGATGAATTAATATAATTAATTTATGAGCTTCTTAATCTCAACGAAATAAAATAATCAACTCAAACATAAACTAAAAAAAATATAAATTATTATATAACTAAACTAATTAACCAAATATTTAACTAAAACTAAAATCTTTTTGAGACCATTTTCGAATAATAATAAAATATACTAATTGTATATATAATTATGTAAAACATATATATTATCTAAAAATTATAAAAAGCGACAAAACTAGTTGCAATAACTTGCAAACTATATTTTATTTTTATTTTTTGAAATTTTATAAAACTAATTACTTTAAATCATTTGAGATTGAAGAAGTTCGGAATGATTAATTTATATTGTGGAGGACCAAAATTGGGTGTCAACAACTGTCCCTCGTTTGACTTGGATTGATGAAAGAAATTCAAGGCAAACGAAATTGACAAATCCAGTTTTGACCGAACACATCTTCATCCTTTTGGAAAGGTATTTTGGTACAAGCTTTAAGAATTGTGGCCAAACCCCGAAAAATGGGTTTTCTACATATCTCAGGCTATATGAGAATTCAGGCCACTTGTAGTTCTATGCGCTTGATTTGACGCACGATTTTGAAAGAATTCAAAAACTATTCTGATACCGTATTATGGAGGGACCAAAATGCTCGAGAATAAGATTTAAGAGTGAATGTTGGAAACACAACCGAGTTTTCAACATTGATTCCGCCTACATATCCCTCAACTCGGAGAATCAGGCTGGTTGTAGTTCGACTCAATCGGTTGAAAAGGAAATCTATTATGCAAGATAACCTTTGGTTCTGGAAGAGCGACAAAGTAAGTCGAGTATGAAAAGGAGGCTTGCAACCTCTTAGTCATGAATGCGGAGCTCTTCACATCTAGAAGTAAGAACTTACATGGACATAATTTCCAAAGTTCTTGGTACATTGTCACTCAGATTGGAAATTTACTTCCGGTAAAGACCAAAAAATTTCCGGATGCGAAACTAAAATTGACAAACCCAAAGATAAACCCGCATGCCTTCTGATAGGGGTATGGTTTGGTTGTGGTGGGAGTCGCTCCTCTACTCGTGTCCTAAGAGTTTGGAACTCCTCTTTGGACTATGTCCCAGTTCGCTGCTAAGAAAACGTTCCACGCTGTGCTGCATCCTTTTTGATGTCATCCGCACCTGTGGTTTATTTTGGAGAATTCATCCTTTCGGATGTTCTCGACAAAGACTGAGATAAAACTCATTAGCATAAAAATGCAATTCAAATGGGAGACAGTGTCTTTTACCGTGTTGACACTTAATTGTTCTCCTTGGACATTTGACGTCAACTTCCTCTATTTTGATGTAAAGCAAATAAACCTCGTATTTTGTATTTGTAATATAATCTTCAATGTATTCTTTTTTTGATGATGAAGTAATAAAATAAACAGATGTAATATGTTGATAGTTCTCTTGATGTCGTCTTTGCAGAGGAAAATGATGCAGTTGATGTTGATCTTCTTGCGATGCATGAAGCTTTTGCTCGTGATGCATGACCTCTTCCCGCGATGCATGAATCTTTCTCTTGCAATGCATGATTTCTTTTCTTGCAATGCATGAATCTCTTTTCTCGCGATGCATGACCTCTTCCCGCGATGCATGAGTCTTTCTCTTGCAATGCATGAATCTTTTTTCTTGCGATGCATGACCTCTTCCCGCGATGCATGAATCTTTCTCTTGCAATGCATGATTTCTTTTCTCGCGATGCATGACTTCTTCTCGCGATGCATGAATCTTTCTCTTGCAATGCATGATTTCTTTTGATGACGCCGTCCCTGGTACCGAACGAAGATAAAGCTTCACCAAGCAATATAGGTGATCTTTTTGGGGTATTTTTGGATGGCGGTATCGTCTCAATCGACAATATAAATAAAAATAATCCTCGGAGTAGTGGTATCATCTCATTTGACAATACGATATAAGTGACTCTCCGGGTAGTGGTATTGTCTCATTCGACAATACAATAAAAATAACCTTCAGGGTAAGAATATTATCATATCTGACAATATAGTGCAGATAAATGTCTTCCAAGTATCTTTAGTTGCTGGAAAATAATAATATTGCTCTCTTCGTGGTTTTCATTTGTCCCATATCTGAACATAGTTACATATTCGTTATGAACCTTGCTTTGCTGAGAATTTGAATAAAGTAATGCTACGCATATTCCCAATTCCTGGTATAAGAAGCATAAGATATTTCTTGTAACCGCGGAAAAGTTGTCAATTTGNACCTTGCTTTGCTGAGAATTTGAATAAAGTAATGCTACGCATATTCCCAATTCCTGGTATAAGAAGCATAAGATATTTCTTGTAACCGTGGAAAAGTTGTCAATTTGGGGTGCTCTTCGCCCTTTTGACTTCTCTGTATTCATTGGATGGAAGAATATGCCGATCTTGAGGCAAACCTATAGACCTGCATCCACAGAAAAATTGTTAGTTTTTTACAAAATGAACTGATCTGTATCGATCTCTTCGGTTGTCTTCTCCTTGTCTTGTCATCTCCGGTTGATTTCTCCGATCTCCCGCTTCTCGATAGATAAGACAAAATATTTTTATGCAAAAATGATCAAAACATGAAGGAAAAGTTTTTAAGGAAAATAGATTTTCAAAAGTAATGTTTGGAAAAAGTCACTGTCAAGTGTCATGTCACGTCAAGTTTAATGAACGCCATTCGGAGTTGGTGTTTTGAGATCTGTCTGATCACTCGTTGGGATGTATTCAAAGTTGCTTTAAGCTGCTGGTAAACCCAGTTGAAATTTTTGAGGTCATTCTCAAAAATTTATGTCCCAATTAACTGTCTTGGTGTATCTTTAGCCGTTGGTGAGCAATTACAGAATTTTTGAGACCTTCTCAAAAATTCTGTCCCAGTTGCAAATCTCAAAGTAACTTCAGTCTTGGTTTTGTTGGAAAGATCTTCTTCTCGAGAATTTTTGAGTCCCTCTCAAAAATTGTGTCTCAGTTTCTATTGTAAAGAGAAATAGAAATCCTTACGGGAAATATGACCGAGCCGTTGTGGCGCCTACGTATCCCGTTGAGGCAGGAATCAGGTCAAACGTAGTTCCTCCTCGAGGACTAACAAAAATAGGAAATTACAAAGAAACCGACCGAGGCCGACATAGGCCGCCTACGTATCTCATTCTTGAGAATTCAGGTCAAACGTAGTTCAAATACAAAAAGAAGCATTAAAAAGGGAAAAAGGGTGACCAAGGCCGACATAGGCCGCCTACGTATCTCATTCTTGAGAATTCAGGTCGGACGTAGTTCATTACAAGAGGGATAAAATTCTAAACAAAGCAATTACAAGCAAATAGAACGATTACAAGGGAATGACAGAAATACAAACTGAAACTTTACACGTAATATCTCTTGACAGCATCTGAGTTGATCGGTTTCGGCCATTCAGTGCCATCTATCTCCGACAGGACTAGGGCACCTCCGGATAACACTTTGCGAACCATGTAGGGTCCTTGCCAATTTGGTGCAAATTTCCCTTTATATTCATCCTGATGAGGGAAAATGCGCTTAAGAACTAACTGACCAACTTCAAATGTCCTGGATCTTACTTTCTTGTGAAAAGCACGAGTCATTCTCTGTCGATACAGTTGACCATGACAAACGGCAACCATTCTCTTCTCGTCAATCAATGTTAGCTGGTCAATCCGCTTGCGAACCCATTCAACATCACTTAATTCAGCTTCTTGGATGATTCTCAATGAAGGTATTTCAACTTCGGCAGGTATAACTGCTTCTGTCCTATACACCAACAAATATGGAGTTGCTCCGACTGATGTTCTGACAGTCGTTCTGTAACCCAACAAAGCATATGGCAACATCTCGTGCCAACCTCTGCGATTTTCAATCATCTTCCTCAAAATCTTCTTTATGTTCTTGTTGGCGGCTTCTACAGCTCCGTTCATTTGGGGACGATAGGCGGTGGAATTCCGGTGAGTAATCTTGAATTGTTCACATATCTCTCTCATCAAGTGACTGTTAAGATTCGCTCCGTTATCAGTAATGATGGATTCTGGTACTCCAAACCTACATATCAGGTTGTTGCGAACAAAATCAGCTACAACTTTCTTGGTTACCGACTTGTATGAAGCTGCTTCTACCCACTTGGTGAAGTAGTCAATGGCAACCAAAATGAATCTGTGTCCGTTAGAGGCAACTGGCTCTATTGGACCAATGACATCCATTCCCCAAGCTACAAAAGGCCAAGGTGAACTCATAGCATTAAGTTCGTGAGGCGGCACTCGAATCAAATTACCATGCACTTGACATTTATGACATTTCTGCACAAATTTGCAACAATCATGTTCCATAGTCATCCAAAAATAACCGGCTCGAAGGACCTTCCTCGCCAAAGTGAGCCCATTCATGTGAGTACCACAAACTCCGGCATGTATCTGTTCCAGAAGCTTTGCAGCTTCATTAGCATCAACGCATCTGAGAAGACCTAAATCTGGAGTCCTCCTGTAAAGAATTTCCCCACTTGCAAAGAAATTGAGGGCCATACGGCGTATCGATTTTTTTTGGTTGAACGTTGCATTCTCAGGATAAGTCCCGTCCTCTAAATACTTCTTGATGTCAAAATACCAAGGCAAACCATCTGGCTCCGCTTCAACATGTGAACAATGGACAGACCGCTATTTTACCTCTATATCCAAGGGATCAATATAACTTGTATCCGGATGTTTGATCATTGAGGCAATGGTGGCAAGAGCATCGGCCAACTCATTTTGTGTTCTGGGGGTATGTCTGAACTCAATCTTGCGAAATCTCTTGCACAACTTCTGTATATACTGCACATACGGTGTGATTTTTGGATTCTTCACGGTCCATTCCCCTTGAACCTGATGAATTAGCAAATCAGAATCTCCAATAACCAGCAGCTCGTGAACATTCATATCAATTGCCATCTTCAGACCGAGGATGCAAGCTTCGTACTCGGCCATATTGTTCGTGCATTGGAACCGGAGTTTAGCCGCCATAGGATAATGCTGACCGGTTTCTGACATTAAGACCGCTCCGATTCCTTTCCCTTGATGATTCGCCGCTCCATCAAAGAACACTCTCCAACCTGGGTACGCTTCAGAAATATCTTCACCCACGAATGCAACTTCTTCATCGGGAAAATAAATCTTGAGTGGTTCATACTCTTCATCAACCGGATTCTCTGCAAGATGATCAGCTAAGACCTGTGCTTTTATCGCCTTTTGAGTCACATAAACAATATCAAACTCACTTAACAGCATTTGCCATTTGGCCAACTTCCCGGTCGGCATTGCTTTCTGGAAAATATACTTTAACGGGTCCATCCTGGAAATAAGGTACGTGGTATAAGAAGACAAATAATGTCTCAACTTTTGAGCGATCCAAGTCAAAGCACAACATGTTCTCTCCAAAAGAGTGTAACGATCCTCATATGGAGTGAACTTTTTACTTAAGTAATAAATGGCTCGCTCCTTCTTCTCAGTCTCATCATGTTGACCAAGCACACATCCCAACGCGTTATCCAAGACCAACAAATATAGCAATAATGGACTCCCTTCTCGTGGAGGGACCAACACCGGTGGATTGGACAAATAGTTCTTGATGGCATTAAAAGCAGTTTGACATTCTCCGATCCACTTGGTTGAGGCATCTTTTTTCAGTAACTTAAAGATGGGCTCACACACCACGGTGGATTGAGCTATGAACCGGCTGATGTAGTTCAACCTTCCCAAAAAACTCATCACCTCTTTCTTGGTCTTTGGAGGAGGTAATTCTTGGATCGCCTTGATCTTGGAAGGGTCAAGCTCAATGCCCCTTCGGCTGACTATAAATCCCAACAACTTGTCGGCTGACACTCCAAAAGCACATTTGGCAGGATTCAACTTCAAATTGTATCTACGCAAGCGATAAAAGAATTTCCTCAAGTGAGTCAAGTGATTCGAACTCTCGCGGGACTTGATTATGACATCATCTACATACACCTCGATCTCATTGTGAATCATATCGTGAAAGATGGTCGTCATAGCCCTTATGTAAGTAGCACCAGCATTCTTAAAACCAAAAGGCATGACTCGATAATGATATACACCCCAGGGAGTGATGAAAGCTGTTTTTTCTGCATCTTCTTTATCCATCAGGATTTGGTGATAGCCCGCATAACATTCCACAAACGACTGCATCTCATGCTTAGCATAGTTATCAATGAGGATGTGAATGTTTGGCAATGGAAAATTATCTTTCGGGCTAGCTTTGTTGAGATCTCTGTAGTCAACACAAATTCTGATTTTTCCATCTTTCTTGGCAATCGGAACAACATTAGCTAACCAAGTCGGATATTGCGTCACTTCCACTACTTGAGACTCAATCTGCTTTGTAATCTCCTCTTTAATCTTCAAACTCAACTCAGGCTTGAACTTTCGAGTCTTTTGTTTTACCGGACTGAAATCTGGATTAATCGGCAGCTTGTGGGACACCATATTCATACTCAGCCCAGGTATATCTTTGTAAGACCAGGCAAACACATCAACGTACTCCCTGAGCAAACGGACCAGGTCTTTTCTTTGAGTTTCAGTCAGATGGATACTGATTCTTACTTCTTTAACACATTCCTCATCTCCGAGATTCACAGTCTCGGTTTTCTCTAAATTCGGCTTGTGTTGATTCTCAAATTGTCGAAATTGATCCGCAACATGTTCGGGTATCTCATTCTCTTCTTTGTATTCCTTACATTCGTCATCACCTGTTTCATTTCGTTCACTCGGTTCATGACATGACATGACATTGGCAGGTTTTAAATTAATATTACTGAAATCATAAACGAACAAAGTTAGGAAAGTAGAATATAAACAGATAAATAAACAAATTTTCAATAAAAGAGGCTTTTCATTTGAATTGAAAGACAAGCACAGACTTTGGTCATGGCCGAGAGCCATTTTGCCTTTTTTTTTAATCATCACAAGGGAATTTAAAAGTTTCAAACAAATAACAATTGCATAAAGGGTGGGTCTCGGGCATATTTCGGACTACCACCAAATTTAAAAATAAACAAAAACACATGTCCTTTCTACCCAGATGAGCGGGAAATCAGGAGTGGTGTGGAAGTCCAGTTCTGCAATTGCTCATCAGGTTCTGTATCACGGATGCCTGATGTTCCAGCCTCTTCCTCGATGACCACATCAATCTCCTCAAATAGGCCCCAGATTCCTTCCCCGAGATCACCATTGTTGACGTGTTCTTGCACCGGAAATGACTGGTACAGATGAGGAATTGGCCTGGCTAATGCTTGATCAACATTCTTGTTCTTCATCTCTGCTTCGTCATCTGTTGGGATATATCCCAAACCAAACTTCGCTCCTTTGGCGGAGATTTGGATAGGCTCGACAATTCCTTGAAAATGCTTCCCCAACCCGAAACCTGGTTCGAAACCATTCTGGAGCATGACAGTAGCAATCATTTTGTACACGGCAGGCATAGGAGGCTGTGGAGCCAAGTCATCATCGGTGGCATTTACCAGCTCTACCGTGTAAAAGTTGCAACCTCGAGAGACATCATCAACGATTGGTGCACACCCTTTGGAATGGCTCCCTTCACCATAAATGACCAATTCCTGGTCCTTCCAAACAAATTTCATCAGTTGGTGAAGGGTAGACGGCACAGCCCCGGCCATATCAATAAACGGTCTTCCCAGAAGCAGGTTGTAGCTAGTGTTGATATCCAACACCTGGAACTCCACGTTAAATTCTGCAGGACCCACCTGAATATCTAAGTTCACCGTGCCCAATGTATCTTTTTGCACTTCATCAAAAGCCCTCACATTGACTTGGTTCTGGTGAAGTTTTCCCAAGTCAAATTTCAGCTGCTTCAGAGTCGAAAGTGGGCAAATATTAAGACCGGACCCGTCATCGACCAAGATACAATTTATTATCTTATCTTGACACTTACAAGTGACGTACAGAGCCTTTTTGTGCATCCTGCCTTCGAAAGGCAGCTCTTCGTCATAGAAACTAATTCGGTGCCCTCGAACAACTTGGTTTATCATAGCCGCTAGATTGTCGCTGTTAGTACCCACAGGCACATAGGTGTCATCCAAAGCTCTCATCAAAGCCTGTCTATGCAACTGCAAACTCATCAATAAAACCCACACAGAAATCTGAGCCGGCGTCTTCTCTAGATGCTTCACAATCGAATAATCTTTCGGTTGCATTTTTCTCCAGAACTCCTCAGCTTCGGCTTCACTGATCGGCCTTTTTGCCTGGTCCTTCTTCTGCCCTCCTTGAGCCAACTCTTCCGGTGTGTAGCACCTGTCGGATCTGGTCATACCCTGGGAAACAGCTGTTTCAATCACAAACTTTGG
Source organism: Solanum stenotomum (assembly GCF_019186545.1). Classification (NCBI taxonomy): domain Eukaryota; kingdom Viridiplantae; phylum Streptophyta; class Magnoliopsida; order Solanales; family Solanaceae; genus Solanum; species Solanum stenotomum. Next base: position 31,117,581 of record NC_064284.1, read on the forward strand.
TCGAACAAGAGTTTCTCGTGGCACCAAGGCAACAGCCTTCTTAGGCGTCAGAATCACAAACTTTTTCTTCTCTCTAACGCTCAACGAGGCTACAGCCCTTTCTAGTTCATCAGGAACAACCGAAACTATTGCCTTTGTCACGCACCAATCGTCATCTGTCTCTATCATATTGATAGTGACGCCCCCATGATTTGGCAAAGGATTAATGTTGACATTGGGCGCGACTGTCTGAAGAGAGACCACGTTCTAATCGATCAGGTCTTGGATTTTATGTTTCAGGTTGATACAGTTTTCGGTATCATGTCCAACGCTGTTGGAGTGATACATGCACCTCTGGTCGGGTCTGCAAAACTTTGAGCTAGTATCAACCGGCTTGGGCCCCACTGGATGAATATATCCTGCCGCAGTTAATCGCTCGAACAACTTTGTTCGGCTTTCAATAAGCGGAGTGAAAGTTCTAGCAGGCTTCTTCTCAAATCTAGGACGGGAGAGATCGTAATTTCCTTGTTGAGGGGGAGGCATTTGGCGGTAATTTGGAGCATTCGAACGGGGGGTTTGATATCTGGGATATGAGTTGGTTTGGTAATTTGGTTATGGAGCTTGGTAGTTCGGGGAGGTATTTTGGTAAAGTGGAGCTGGGGTTTGGTACATTGGGGGAGGAGTTTGTTAATTTGTCTGAACATTGGCGCAATTGGGGGCAGCGTTCCGGTAGTGATGAGGTGGAGTTTGGTAAATTGGAGATGGAGTTTGGTAAATGGGAGGAGGGGTATTTTGATAAATGGGGGGAGAATTATTTCGGTAATCAGCATGTGTATCACAAGTCGGGGTACAAACTCTGTGAAGGTCGAGAACGACCTTGGTATGATGATGATTTCTTTGGGGTCTTCTTCCCCTCATAGGAGATAGAGAACACATCCTCTCTTTTCTTCTTCAACAAACCCGAAGATCCGGGCGAGGCAGCAACACGGGCAATCTTTCCGGTTCTCAATCCATCTTCGATAGTCTCACCTACCTTGATTATCTCAGCAAATTTTGCTCCAACGAGCAACATGATTCTGTCATAATATTCGGGCTCTTGCACCCGCACAAACACTTCGACGATTTCCTTTTCCGTTATAGGAGGTCTTACTCTAGCTGCCTCCTTCCGCCATCTATATGCAAATTCTCTGTAACTTTCGGTCGGCTTCTGTTTCATCTTCTCCAAGGAGTAACGATCAGGAACGATCTCCACATTGTAGGCGAATCGTTCGATGAAGTCCTTAGCCAGAGCATTCCAACTAGACCACCGTCTCGTTTCATGAGACGTAAACCACTCTAGAGCCTCTCCGCTCAAACTTCGGTTAAAAAGTCGCATTAACAAAGCTTCGTCTCTCCTAACTCCCACGAGTTGGTCACAGTAGGCCCTCAGGTGTGCTAAGGGGTTCCCGGTTCCTCCGAAGATGTCGAATTTCGGCACCTTGAACCCTTCCGAGAGGTGCAAATTTGGATGAATGCACAAGTCATCGTAACTCAACCCGATGACCTCAGGAATGCAGTTCAACTCCTTCATGGCCTTTCTAATTTCTTCATTTACATCTATCTTGGCGGTCTCTTCCTTTGACCTCCACTCTCTCTTCCTCTTCTCATAGTGGTCGAGCTCCGAACCATGGACGTCATGCTCATTGGGGATCGGTATTTGGAAAGTGGCCTTTTGTGGTAGTGGTGGAGCAATAGAGGGACTTTGGGCATTTTGAGTGGCTTGATAATTTTGAGGGTAAGTCTGGGGGTTGGTATGTTGATTTTGGTAATAGAGGGAAATGTGCGGGTGGTTAACATTTTGGCTTTGAGGGAGTAGGCCAATTTGGTGGTTTGCATTGGGGGGAGGAAGTGGTGCTTGGAGGTTGGTATTTTGAGTAGGGGGTGGTGTTTGATAAGAGGTTTAGACGTAGTAGGGGTTTTGGGTGGTAAGGTCAATGATGGAGGGATTATGAGCAGGGCTTAAAGGCGGGTTCTGAGCTTGTTCCACATTAGAAGGGGGAATTTGAGCTGGAGGTCTTCCGTCTGGTTGAGCGTTGACAGCAAAAATCGGAGGAGGCAAATCGATTTTTCTCTGCATCTCGACCCTCATCTCAGCAATTTGTTGCATCAACTGCAGGATCAGTTCATTCTGATCAGCAAGGGCAGGTTGAGCCACCACGACATCAGTAAGGCTGATTTCTTCGTTGTTATCACCCATTGCTGCTTCTCCCTTTTGTGAACTTTGATTGGGGAAGGAATCTGTAGGACCTTTAGATCTAGTGAAATAAGGATGATCAGTCAGCTTATCGACACAGACCAGTTCTAACTACCTGTTGAGAAAAATAACTCAAAGGCAAATGTGTCAGTTTTGATTCGGCACAAATAATGCAAGATATCATATAGAAAGCAGATAAACACATAAAAGTTGCTTTGTTTGAGAACATGCTAACCCACGAATAATGGGGACTGACTTTTGAACAAGCAGGAATTTGCTCGTTTTTATGTTGAGGTTGGTGACTCAGAAAAGTTAAATTGCGCTGAGCTAAGGTCTTCTTGTTGCATCTCTGGGCATTTGTTGATTTGAACTCAATGTTTCATTGTAGAATGAAGGGAAAAAGAAAAATTTTAAAAGATAGGGGCCGGACCTTGAAAGGCTGCCTACGTATCTCCCAAGAAGAATTCAAGCCCTACGTAGTTCGAATACAAAAGAAGTTTCATTTTCATTCATTCATTTCTTGAAGATTATAAGGAAAGTGAAAAACAGACAATAAAGCTCCTAAAAGATAAAATGTGCCTCTACCCAAACCATTCTTTTTCTAATTGTCGTATTAATCACAGGGGGTAAACTCATATGCTTCGAGGGTGGTTTTCTCATTCCCTTCCTTCCACCGTCCCAGAAGAGGAGGCCTATAGACAATTTCCTCCCCGGTATCTTCTTCAGTAGCTTCAGGTCTAGCGCCTTTGGGATCACTGTTGGTGGCCTCTTGGCTGAAGAAAGAGTGTTTTCCACGTGGCTTCTGAAGTATCACGGTTATCTCTTTGAGGGCATCGCGCTTCTTCCGCACAACAACTGTCTCTTCATCTATAACAACACATTTTGTCATCTTTGCTGCCAACTCCACGTCTAGTGCCGCATTTGCTGCTCGTGCCACCGCGGTGGCGAGCTCCACTTTTATTCTCCTTTCTCTGGTTTCTTGGATCTCTTGTCTGAGTCGCTGTAATTTCATCCTCAACTCCTCCTCAGTTAGCTCTATGTCGATACTCTTGCCTTTTTCCATCTTAGCTGCAATTTTACCTTTCGTGAGATGATAGAGTAGTGGCTTAGGATTTGGTAGTAGGATTTTATTTCTGACTGAGAAACTTAAGACTCATGGAATTTTGGTCGGACATTTTGGTGGTGACTTGTATTTGATTTTTTTCAATTTTTGTATATATATATATTTTTTTTATTTTTTTTTATTTTTTTTCGACAAGGAGTGGGCTAAAATATCCTCATTCAAAGCAACGTACCACACAAACAGTTAAACACACAAGCAAATAGGAAAATATCGTGTCCTAAACATGCATGTGACCCTTTTGTGCCAAGGGTAGGCCTAGCGATTTGAAGGATATATTACGCTTTTTAAAACAAATTGTTGCATCCCCCAAAACAGAATTCATAAACAATAGAGAATTCATTACAAAGTTAAGCAAAGGGATACATCTTTTAGGGAAGGGATAAGTTGCAAATACAAAAACATCAATCCCACGCAGGGGAATAAGATAACTAAAATGCTGAAGGACCCGCTCCTCCTCTTGCTTTTTCCACTTCTTCACGAATGAGAAACTTGCTGGTTATCACATGCGGCTCAGCGAACACAGCTTTGGAAGACATTGACACGCCCTGGAGGGTGTTAAGCTAATCATCCAAGTTCAAGTCCAAACGTATCAGGCAGGACCTCACATTAGCTAACTCTTGCGTGGCAAAGGCTAATGCCCTTTGGCTTTCATATTCTCTATGCTGGAACTATTGTTCTCTACGCAGGTATTCTTGCTCCCTACGTTGAAACTCTTGCTCTCTTTGGTCCCATTCCTGCTGAAAATGGTAGGCTTGGATTTTGAGCCTTACCTGGACATCTTCAATCTGTCGACCCGTGCGTGGCGTCGGGTCAAGTGTACCACGCAGATCATCCTGCAACCATTTTTTGTATTCATCCACATACCCAGCTTCATATCTATTTTCTGTCATGCTCTCTTTTAGGTTGACCCGTCCAGCCCATTCTTGACAAATATCCTTGGCGTGAGGTATCTTGTCACACCCGTTGTAGTCAAAGACGTAGCGGCTAGTGTCTCCTTTGAAAGGTCTAATCTGTCTTCTGCCGAATTGCCGCATTACCCTACTAGGATTGCAAGGTCGTACCCCTCTAATGCCAGGAATGATTAGGAAAGGACACTTAGCCCCCTGAATAGCTATTCTTTCTGACATGAAATCTTGAAACATCCATTGTACGTCTTCATCTTTTATGTCATGAAAGACTTTGGCCCATGATTTCCTAGTGCTGTGGATCTTGAACCTGTTGTTGCTCAAATGAAACTCGTAATGGTCAAGGCGGCTTTCTTTTTGTGGTTCGGCCAATTTCTGTTTCTGAGTCTCGTATGTCTTTACTAGATGTTTAGACATCCACCACTGTAGCAAAATATTACAACCTTGAAAAAATGGAAACCCGTTTTTGCATTGACCCAAAGATCGGTAGATGTCGGCCAGAATGATCGGGGCTAGGTTGAAGTATTTCTTAACTTGTCCTTTCTTACCAACACCCTCGAAGATGGCGTGTGTAACCATGACAATCCGAGTATCAATTCCATTCCCTTCGCCTCGAGGGAATACTATCGTCCCTAAGAGACATACGGCAAATGCTAGAGTTTGAGTTTGACTCCAACTACTGTGATTGTGAAACTCATTTGGAAAATTCTTATAATAACTCTCGTGACCCCATCGTTCATAGAATTTCACAAATGGAATACTCGGGGTGTCTAGCCAGTCTGCATTTAGCAATAACAACATGTTTTTTAGTTATGTGCTGGTTGGCTTATCTGGTAGCAAAATGTGATGATCTGGATGTTTTTTCCTTTTCTGGCACGTTCCGACGTTGTCTAGGCAATCTTTGATTTCTTCAATAGTTGGCGTCATTTCAACATCTTCGAAGCGAAATACCATCCTCTCATCGTCCCAAAATCGAGTGACCACCTCAATGAACTTAGGCCAGACTCTGAGATTCATTATTGACGGGAGGTGACCTAAGTGAATGGAGAGTTCTCTTTTCTGATATGCATTGAGATTGTACCACCATACACGGAGGAGGTTTGGCGTCTCGGTGACCATTTTGAAACTCAAGTGTTGCTTAGCCAACTACAAAAACATACAAATAATTAGATACCCCCCCAAACGCAAGACACAACACTTTGTCAAATAGCGCATACATCCTTCAAACACGTAAGTATGAGCGTCCGTTCGGGCCGTGGGCCCTTTGGACTAAAGGTGGTCTTTCTAATGGACGCGACACGCCTTGGGTATTGGGTCATCTTAGGCTAATGCGCTAAATTTCAGGGATTTGGTCATGCTCTATCCTAGTATGACTAAGAGTGGGTTTTTTTTAAAGTGGATCGGTGACCCAAGCGAACTACTTGGGCTGAGACAATTAACGACCGTTGACTATCCAGTAGCCAACTACATTCGTCAGGGTGTCCCGAGAACAATTTGGTTAACGAATGGCTGCGGCCCGCATAATCGTCCTTTAAGTGAAAAGAAAAAAAATGTCATTTGACGGAATAAATGATATGCATGCAATGACAGTTGATATCACAATTTAAGCAAATAAGACACATTTGAGGTAAAACAATTCAACAAATATTAGCAAATAGTCAAAGAGAGTCAAGTCATTATGGTTAGAACCTAATTGAATCCCCAGCAGAGTCGCCATTTCTGTTGTGTCGTAATTTTCTTATCTTCAGAAAAATCACTCTTTTTTTGAAATGTTCTAAGTATAAATCAGTTTGAGAAATACTTAGAAAAGAGTCGCCACTTAATTTTTTAAAGAAATTAAGAAAACTTATAATTTTCAAAGATTTAAATAGAAAAAATCATTTGAAAAACACCAAAGAGGGTTCGGGGTTCAATTTACACTTCAAGAAGGATTTAATCATTCGAAGTGTCCGCTAACATGCGGTTGACCTGCGACTTGACTAAAATATATTTGACTACTTTTAGAAAAATAATGATTTAACATAAAAATAATAACTTCCAATATATTCGATTAACTTTGAAAAATAATTAAGTAAATGACGCATTTTTTATTTATTTATTTATATTTATTAGAGAAAAGGATCCAAAATGAAACATATGACTCGAAATACAAGTGATTGGAATGTTAATAAAACTAGATTAATTAGAGTTTATTTAATTCATTTTGAAATAATAATTTAAACCAATTTAATAAATTAAAGTATAAAAATCTTTTCTT
>NC_064284.1:31128913-31137454 GCF_019186545.1 Solanum stenotomum
AAAAGTGGCATAATGCATGGTTTCTAACCAAAATGTCCCTTTTAAAGCATGTTTTGCATGGTCATCATACTTAGTACTTAATTGTGCTAATTCCATATTTCTCTATTTTCTATAAGTGTAGGTTCCGGCAAGTGATCACTCCTAGATAGTTTGAGGTGTTGGATTGCTTTCCTCCAAGACTTGGTATGTCCTCATGGATTCGAGGATAAGACTTTTAAGTCCTTTTGTTCATGTAATAGACTTAATAGACTTCTTTTGATTGTAAAGGGCCGTGTCCCTACTTATGTTTTGTGATTGTGTCTAAGATGGCCATGTGAGACTTAGATTTTCGCTGTGTGTTTTTAAAGTTGTTTTAATGAAGTTCAATTGTGTGGATGTAAATAAGTTTTTTTTTTCCGCACTATTTTCATTATTGAATGCAATGAATGACTATGTGGCTCGTATAAGGCCCCTTCGGGGTCGAATACGCCATGTTACGACTAGGGGGTACTCTCGGGTCGTGACAACCCTAGATCAAACCCATGATCCCAATAATCCAAATTAAGGTTGTTTCCATCATAGAATCTATAACAAAACCCTTCCCCATCAATATTCACTCATTTTTTTACGTTCTACAGATCGAAAAATGAATTCGGGGTATGAAAAGCTTACTTTTAGCCTCAAGAATGGTGAAAAATGAGTAGGAGTCGCATGGTGTTCGTTCCTTAGCTCTAAAAATTGAAAAGTACAGAATGAGGTTGTTTAGGGGTTTATTTACGACCTTAAGTCGCGTCTGGCCCGCCACAACGGCCCTCTTTCCGCTTCAGCGACCCCGCCCTAGCGGCAAAAATCTCAACCCCAGTGGCTTGCACGGAACCAATGAGCATTTTAATAATTCCAAGACCCCCATTTCACAACACACCTTTAAACAACGATGCTCAGAAAACACCGTTCACGCTAAAATCAATTTCGGGAGTTCTACTCACCCGTATTTAATTCCGTAAAGTCGTACGGGTTCCTTATTGACTTATCTAACTACTCATGTAATCAAAATCATAAATAAGTCACCCAGTTGTTACCAGATTTCCCTAGACCTCACTGATTATGATTTTGTCCAAATCTGGACTAGGCTAGGAAATCTCAAGTTACTTCGAAAAAGTTTTCTGGCCCCAATTCGTTCCCCATTGGCTTTTCCATAACGACGAAAATCATGTCGTTACAATAGATACCAATTTACCCATCACTCGTCTCCGAGTGATCAACTAGGAAAGACTGGCTAAAGTAAGGGTAGAGTAGTATATGAATCGTCAAATTACTGGGGATACTTGTATCGCATGCTCTTCTTACCGAATCTCATTACCCCCTAAGGGTTTGACATCTCCAACCTCAAACCAACCAATTAAATGCCTACACATCCTCCCTTACAATGCCTCAATGAAGTCATCTCAACACTCGAGTGATCAATATTGTTGTATGTAAACTTAACTAATCAACAAAACGATTCTCAACAACCACCAAATTCTATCGTACATACGTCTGCCACATGTTATCAAGCATCTTGACACAAACATCAGACGAATCTTTTCTCACACAACCATGATAAAATCCTAAATCAAAACTCGACACAATTAGAGGTGAACCTGAACCAACCAACACACAATCATAATACCCAAACAATCATAATTCTTATCAACATCTCCATCTCACAACCCAATTTCCCATGAGTTTAAATTATAAAATTTTGATCTTTAGACATCAGATACTCATCGAGGGATATCCCCAAGCATACAAACCCTCCCACAACACTATCGAAATGCTATAATTAGTAATTGTAGATTACCTGTTAAGAACAGTAGAATTGGATTCAATGATCCCCATATTCAACCACACATAATCGATACATGACCTCGACGACAAGATGAAATATTAAGATTGCCAGACAACAACAAATACGCATGGTAGCTCTTCTATAAATTTTCATAAGCAAGGTGGTACTTGTAGAACCACTAAAATACTTTAACAACTCCAAGACAACACCAATTATGTCATTCGAAATAACCAAATCTTCCCAATCTTCCCACTCAACCAAGAGAACATCGCAGGATTTAGTAGCCATGATCCACCATTAGGGGTCCACTCACAAAAGTGAAAACACACTAGAGCATAGCTAGTGAATCATACTCACAACACTAACAACCATCATAAACACACCGACCTTTTACCTTATTATAAACCAACACTTTTTAAAAAATTAAACCTTTCTTAGGTACTTAACAACCAATAGTAGTAAACTTACGACTCATCCCAGGTGTAAGTCCTTTCAAATGCTCAATACCGGATACAATTGATCATTTCTCACTTTGTCAATTCATACCTTGACAAAATATATCACCACGAATGTAGACTCACAATGAAAAATCTGAATTGTAATTTCCACCATATAACATAATCCCTTTCTCTATCAACATTATCTTGTACCTTGAAGATTTTTATGAATTCATGGATCTCCGCTTATCATTGATCGCATCTCCATCGATCTTACCATATATTTCGCTACAATTTCAATCATACTCATTACTAGACTCAAAAACAAAACCAAGCACTTGCCATCACACTCAAGCTAATGTCCGTACACTCTTTTCTCAAATCTTTTTCGATAGTTTTTTACCCATCTGATGGACTTGTGACAGTATTACCATAGCCACAGCAAAACGAATGAAATCACGTGTCTCTGAACCCAATTATCTACTCCTTTAAATATAACTCTTTAGCCTTAAGAATCAAATAAAATATTCTTGCTCTCGCCTCTCTCTAAAGGTGTACTACATTCCACTATCTTTCTTCATCATGACCCTAGCTCTTTTAAATTCTATTTGAGTGGTGTCCCACCATCTCTTAAAACTTTCCATACAACCACTTTACTCACAAAATATTGAAAAACCACAACCTTAGATACTCGAAAGTCGTAATTACTATACAAGAATTCGCTTAACCAACAATCTTATTATATAGTTGCATCCCATCACAATCCATGGCGACTTCTTATTACCATTACACTCAGTCAAACCTGACTATCACTATGAAGTCAACCTTTTCATCAACCTGACACCTAAAACTCAGGTATACTCATCAAATTTAAAGGACTAACCCAAACTTGGTACACACTTGCTTACTAAAATCTTCAATTTTCTTCACCCAAGTATACTCAATGGAACTTTCTTTATCCATAAGCTTGTCATTCTGGTATTTATCCATTCCCTTATGGATTAAGGTACAATCAGCAGTCCTCATACTACCCTCCTTCTTCTTAACAAACAAGACATGAGTACTCCACTTGGAAACACTAGGACGGATGAACCCTTTATCAAGAAGCTCTTGGATTTGAGCCTTAAGCTCTCTTAATTCTGCTAGAGCCATACGATACTGAGAGATGGAAATGAGGCAAGTGTCAGTTTTCAAGTCAATGTAGAAATCTATATCTCTATATGGAGGCATACTAGGCAAATCTATAGGAAACACTTCCTTAAAACTCAGACACCACAGGAACATACTCAATATAGGGAGACTCAACCTCAACATCCCAAACATGATCCAAATAAGTCAAACAACCCTGCCCTATCAGTTTCCTAGCCTAAATGGAGGATATGATCTTAGCTAGCTTAGGCTTGTACACCCCTTCCCACTCTAATCTTTCCCTACCGGGGGTCTCTAGAGTTACTGACTTAGTATTACAATTAAGCCCAGTATAATAGGGTGGGACAACTAAGTCATGCCTAAGATTATATCAAATCAGTCATATCTGCATAACCAAATCAACCCAAATCTGAAAATCCATAACCACAATAGGACAACACGATACACATGAGTGACTATGAGTGACTCTTCAATTGGGGTAGAAACGTAGATGGAGGCATCAAGTATATCACAAACCACATCAAATTCCAAGGTAATTGAACTGACACATACGAATAAGTAGAACCCAGGTCAAACAAAACAATAGTCATCCAGGCACAGACTAGAGTAACTCTTGTGACCACTGCATCACACCCCTAAACTTGGTCTTGCCCGGAAAAGCATATAACTGAACCATGTTGTCTTGACGGACAGCCTCATTCCCTTGCTGCACAACTTCTCTACCTGCATTACCATTTCCGCCACCTCCAGGTCTCGCTGATTTCCTCCTCATATGCCCAGGTTCTCCACAATTTTAACACACCTTATAACTTATATTCGATTGTTGAACACTGAATTAGATTGTGCGGGTTAGTTCGGGTACGATTCGGGGTCCATAATTGTGACTAAGAGAAAACATGGGAGACTGGGCTAAGATTCTATCTCGCCCTGTCCCGCTCTGGCAAGAGAAATCCCGCACTGGTGGTCTCGCCTTGGCAGGAAAATCCAGCCCCAGCGGCCATAACGGAAACAGAATCCCTGTAAACAATTTTTCTGGGTTTCTTTTCTTGCCCAATTTCCCCCAAAGGTTCCCATCTATAACACAGACATTTTTAGAGTACTCAATCCCCTTAGCTAGGATAATCGTTCCCTACCTCGAGTCAACCCAACGATACACGCTCCAAAATCCCTTTACGTTACTTCAACACTACAACATCGTCGTCCCCAGGATATACCCAGACTCTCACACGGTTATCAGTTGGTCGCAACGCACGTCCATATTTCTTGCTTACGAACCACATCGTAATTTATCTAGACCCTTGCACCTAATCTCGCGATGACTTTCCTTTCACAACAAGTTTTACGACACTCAAGCAATTACAACTTGAAGACAAGTCCAAATTCTTTAATTAGTTAATTCCATAGACAATCATTACTATGCCTTATACGGCCCCTAAGGACAAATACCAATTGGAACTTTCTCAGTTCCAATTAACTTGCTTGTGTCCTTTCAGTCGAGACTAAGGCGTCTAGTTCATTTCGTTGAAATACCAATTGGACTCAAATCATACCACAAGCGACAATAGTAGCTAGCGAGTCCCACAAAACTGCTAATTTCAATCATAGAACTTGGTCAAATCCAATTCTTAACTGCCTCAATCTTTAATTGATGATAAGCAAACCTTAAATCAATCTTAGAGAAAACCGATGCTCCTTGCAATTGGTCAAAAAGGTCATCTATCTGAGGCAATGGATACTTGTTCTGAATGGCGACCCTATTCAATTATCGATAGTCTATACACATCCTCTCTTGCTAGTGATGGTGTTACCACTTTTTCTGCTCTAGCTCGAACCATAGAGTGAAGGAGGAAAGATACCAATTTGTATCACCCAGTTACCAATTGGATCCAAGTCATAGCACGAAAGAGTAGAAAGAAGTGAGTTTTTCCTAAAGTCCTATAGCCTCTCGAAGAAAAGTACGGATGTCATCGTACCGTTCCGCAAGACTCTACTAGACTCGTTTTGGTACAATGAGATCAACGAACTTAGGGCTCTGATGTCAACTTTGTCATGACCCAGACCATCGTGATTGACACCCACACTAACCCTCCGGTGGGAGAACCATTACTACAACCCAAACAAACAAATTTTATGAAAACTAAGGCATTTAAAGATACGAAAGCAGGTTTAAATGACTAAAAGAAATACGGAGTTTCCATAAACTCCCCAAGTTTTAAACAAATAACTTAACCAAACTAAAGCGAAAATTCAACCCCTAGAACCTGAAAGTCATTGTAGCAAAACTCTACTAACGACAAGTCTAAGAACAAGGGGTACGACCCCGAAACTAAACAACACCTTAAACAAATAGTCTGAGTCCGAAAAGAGTGGACTTAAACAAGAAAAATTCACGGCAGCCTGAAAGAACTGCCTCACCCTTGAATCCTATCACGCTCAATAGTCACCTAGTTGAGGTCTATCAATAGTCGCCTGAAGATGCCCTATACTCAATAAAAAACAAGCAAGTGCAGTATCAGTACACAACCACAATATACTGGTAGGATCACACGGTTATCCCAATAAGTGTAACATACATTAGTCAATACAACAATATAATCACATGCACATATCTAACATATACAATATCATCAACATTTATGAACAATGAACAACTTCATGATTCTCACATATCACAGTTATATCAATTTAGAGCAATATACCGTCTTTCAATATCAATTGTCATTAGCTATGAACGAACTCATCACAAGTAAATACACACCACAATTCAATGGTCCTCTCACGGAACCTAATTCAATGGTCCTCTCATGGAACCCATACCTAAACAATTAGCATATCGGAATGTGGTACCCGATACAATGATTATGCCGAAACGTGGCAACTGATCCCATAATTATGCCAGAATATGGCAACCGATCCAAGTTAGTTATGTCGGAACGTGGCAACCGATCCAAGTTAGTTATGCTGGAACGTGGCAACTGATCCAAGTTAGTTATGTCGGAACGTGGCAGATGATCCATTTAATACACCACAATCACAATCACAAGTATATCCTCAAGATCGTACATTATGATTTCATGGTAACCATCATTGATCTATCTCATTTACAACAAGTGTGATCAATAATGCAACATTCATATACATACACGTATCATAATGAAGCAAGAACAAACATACATCACACAATCATAGAATCACAACCATCACCTACCTCGAAACAAACTTGAAACCCTAAGAAACTTGATCCTTCCCTTTTCGGATTCGTTCTGCTTGTTCTTGGTCTACAAACAATCAATAGAATACGGGAATCAATAAACAACCATTAATTACCCGAATTACTAACAATTCTATGAACCCTAGATCAAACCCATGATCCCAATTATCCAAATTAAGGTTGTTTCCACCATAGAATCTATAACAAAACCCTCCCCCATCAATATTCACTCATTCTTTTACTTTCTACGGATCAAAAAATGGATTCAAGGAATGAAAAGCTTACCTTTAGCTTCAATAATGGTGAAAAATGAGTAGGAGTCGCTTGGGGTTCGTTCCTTAGCTCTAAAAATTGAAAAGTGCAGAATGAGGTCGTTTAGGGGTTTATTTACGACCTTAAGTCGCGTCTGGCCCACCACAGCGACCCTCATTCCGCCTCAGCGACCCCACCCTGGCGGCAAAAATCCCACCCTAGTGGCTTGCACAGAACTAGTGAGCTATTTTAATAATTCCAAGACCCCCATTTCATAACACACCTTTAACCAACGATGCTCAGAAAACACCATTCACGCTAAAATCGATTCCGGGAGTTCTACTCACCTGAATTCAATTCTGTAAAGTTGTACGGGTTCCGTAACAACTTATCTAACTACTCATGTAATCAAAATCATAAATAAGTCACCCGGTTGTTACTAGATTTTCCTAGACCTCACTGACTCCGATTTTGTCCAAATTTGGACTAGTCTAGGAAATCTCAAGTTATTACGAAAATGTTTTTTGGCCCCAATTTTTTCCCCATTGGCTTTTCCATAACGACGAAAATCAGGTCGTTACAAAATGTACAAGAAAAAATCCAACTTGCCTTGGAAATAAATGTTCTACTTATTTTTTTTAAGGAAAAGGCCTAATATAACCCTTAACTTTGTTATTTAGAGCTGATATACCAGGAAGGGGCCTAGAAGTGCCTACTACTACACCACACTACACTTGGCTCTACACATTTACAGAGCTAACCCCTGTCCAGTGCCTGGCAGAGCTAAGGGGGCTTCAACCCTCGTTATTAAAGTGACTCATATATACCCTTATTATTATATAAATGACTCACATATACCATTTTCCTCTAACATAAGTGAAAACTTAATTTTAATTTAATTTTTAAATATTTTTTAAGTATATATGTGTGTGTGTGTGTGTGTACACACACTCTCTGATGGTATCAAAGAGGAAAAACAATGATTTAGTGAAAACACTACTTAGTTACTTTTTGATACCATTAGAGTATATATTTATATACTTTGATGGCATTAAGGAGGAACATATAGTGTTTTAGTGAAAAAAATTGTTTAATTTCTGATGGATACCATCAAAATAGCTTGAGATGTGGGTCCAATCAAGATAAATATATTGTGTTGGGTCATTTCATTTGGATAAATACTTTACCTAATGAGTTCAATTTATGTAATTTTACCGAAAGGAATTAGGTACCTTCCGGTCCCGTAATTTTTGCATGATTGACTTATACCTTTAAAAATAGTTATTTGGATAAAACTACTTTTATTTGTATATGCTTACCTATTTTGCTTCATTATTATTGACTTTTTATTGATCTCACTTTAGATGTGTAACTGCACTTTTAGTTTTGTGATACACGGACCTAAAAGTGTAATCATTCTTTTGTTGGTGTATATATCGCCTAATATTTTTTGTTTAATTATACATCTTGAGTTAAGTCAAAGACCTTTGATTATTTATAATAATTTAGTCGAGATGTATAATCACATTCTTTGACTTCTTTTTATGCATCTTGAAAAAGTGTGTAATCCCATTTTTAATTGCAAGAAGTCTTTTAAATGTATCTATATTTGTTTAAAGCTCGATATACCTCAACACCTTACCTTTTCTTATCATCAACCTAAACATACTCTTTTTGTGTGTGTG
>NC_064284.1:31137469-31152932 GCF_019186545.1 Solanum stenotomum
CCATAAGGGAATTCACAATCTTTATTGTTTGGATGCATATTGAATAAATTTGCTTTTATGTAATAGCTCGCAAATCATACGTAATATACATTACATTAATTAGGCAAATTCAGTGCAACCAACTAGATTTGACTTAGAAAACTACTAGCTGGTGATCAAGGGAATCAATCTCAAATCTTCCTAGTAGGAAATCGCTCACTCAACCAACTTAGTCAACCCTCGTAAATTAAAAAAAATAATAGAACATTTTACACAAATTCCTTTATTCTTGTTTAATATTCAATTCATGAGCAATTTAATTGAATGAGTCCATTTTCTAGTAAATTTTTCTTTTGAATTCACTGATTGTTCTCAAAAATAAATTATGAATAACAATTCAAAGAACAGATAAACATGATACAGCATACATTCATTTGTATCAATGTATCATAATATCAATGTGAACATCAAGAAACTTACAAGTGGACTTTATATTATATTAAAGAAAGAATATTACATTAACACGTTTGATTTTCATTGACCAAATGAATGTTAAACCGGAGACCTAGAATAGTGATTAAAATGTGATTTGTGCGTATGTAACGACATGAGTGTGCAAAAAAGATTGGAAAAATATATATTTTTGTGGCTGAATATAAAATATAGCTAAACTAATATAAAAATATCACATAAAAATATATCAATTACTAATTTTGTATTAAAACTTAAAGTAAAAGAAAACGTGGAAATTTTCTTTTCTTTTGAAAATGAAAGTAAAACTTGCATCTTAAAATGTGACTTTATTTTAAATTTTTTACAAGTAAAACTTGCTCAAAACAAAATAAAAAAATCAAAATTAAGCCAAAAATAAATAGTAATGATAATATTGTGTAAAAGATTTAGATATGGTAAAAAATTAGGTGTTTCGTGTTCACAATAAACAACCATTAAAAAGGAAATATGAGACAAACATATTACGGACATGTATAATGGAGGCATGCATGGAGCTAAGACTCAGGTTAGAACAATATTGGGGTTTGGGAGAAGATTTATAACACTTTTCTTTTATGATAGTGTTGCACCAAGAATCTATTCTTATTTGTTGTGGTGATCAATGAATTGACACGAGATATTCAAAGGGAGTATCATGGTGTATGTTATTCACGAATTAATAACATAG
Source organism: Solanum stenotomum (assembly GCF_019186545.1). NCBI lineage: Eukaryota > Viridiplantae > Streptophyta > Magnoliopsida > Solanales > Solanaceae > Solanum > Solanum stenotomum. Next base: position 31,138,629 of record NC_064284.1, read on the forward strand.
TAATGATTGATGAGATACATGGTGAAGTACGTGATAGCTAAGTTGAAAGTTTGAAAAGGGTGATTTTAGAGTCTAAAGATTATATCGAACTAAAACAAAATATCTAGAATGTAAATTCAATAACGTAATGTAGAAATAGTACTGAAGTACTTATTTTAAAATAAATAATTAAATATATTTAAGACTAATGAAAAACCAAATTAATACAAGTGGCGATGCCGTGATTAGAAATTGTTCAACTCAATTAATTAGCCCTTTCCAAAAACATGATTGTAAATTAAGGCATTTTCGCCCTCTCTCTCATTATATACTAACTCCATTTCATATTAATTGAATTGTTGAGACATTTTTCATTTTTAAATTAATATAATTGTTTAATTTTCAAGACTACTTTTAGAATGTTTTTCCAACTTTACCCTTCATTAGTTAGTATTGAAATTAGTTATTAATTAATGTTTAGTTATTTTAATCATAATTTTGATAATAATTAATAAGGATAAAAATGAAAAGTTAAGCTTAATTTATGTCTTAATCTTCTTTTCTCAAAGGATGTGAAACACCTCAACAATTCAATTAATATGAAATGGAGAGAGTATATATTTTCCTATATTATTTTTTTCTACATTAGAGTCCCAACTAAGTTTGAATTACGCACTACACGGTCATTTGAGAGTGACCCTCCCAACAAAATTTTCACAATATCCACGGTCAATCCGTGATCACATCTTGCCCATATAAATAGCACATTCAAGTCTGAACATTTTAGTAGCTAGCTAGTTGCAGAGAAATTAAAAAAAGCCTACCTCTTTCCTTTAATTTTCACTTCTTTTTTCCATTCATGGTCTTCGTCTGGTATATATATATATTGGAACTTCTTTTCTGCTCTTTTATAGCAAGTTTTTATTTAATTTTCTTTCTTATTATTTTTCCCCTTGTAATTAATTGGTTTCTCCACTTGTAAGTGTACGGAATTAGATTGCTAGAAGCAAAGTTCAACAACGGTTACGTTTTTTTGTTTGATTTGATGAAATTTGGTGCGTAGGTTTGTGGGAGCTAAGATGATGAAGAATTCTGTATGTGAAGAGAGTTTCTACATAGAGAGTGAAGAAGAGGAATATGATGAAAATGAATCTGATTTTTCAGATGAAGACAATAATGATGATGAAAATAATCGTCCCAATTATTCCTTAACCTCTGCTTGGCCTCAGAGTTACAGGTATTTAACTCTTCATCTAATGTTTCACATTTTAGTGAGTTTTCTTTAATTATCAGACATTTGTACTTCTTGTCCTGTCTCTAAACTAATTGTGGCCATTTGATATGTTGTCAAATTACTGTTATGATGTGTACAAAACAATGATCGATCATACGCAAAGCTTTGACAAGGAATACTGAATTTCATCTCTTGTGCACATGGACTAAGTTTACAAGTCAACTATATTTATCAAACTTCGTTACTTATGCACATGAATCCAATCATCCATGAGGACTTCAGTGCATTGAACATCGATCTCCCAATTTTTAATCGTTTTGAGTACCTCTTGTAGGAAATCTATGGACCTATACAGTAATGTATCATCTCCAAGTCTTGACTTCTTGGGAGCACCTTCATTATCTCAGCTAGGAAGCTCATTCTTTGGCTCATCTCTCATAAGAAGAAACACTCCTGAGATATTGCCTTCTCTTCACAAGCCTCTCATACCGCCAGCAGAAGAAGAAAAAGCAGTGTACAAGCATATTTCTCATGATGAGAAACCCTCCAACGATGCAGATGGACTTCCAATTTCTCGTCAAAGCTCCTATGGCCAAGCAGTGGTAAATGGTATGTTTCATGTATATAATTTCAAGTCATGGTGCATGTTTCAGTTTATTGATGAGCACTATGCCACCAGAGGATTGACATGCCACTGTAGTGAACAGTTCCCATTTCCCAAGTGCTGCCATTTAGCTTATTCTATGGTGTCATAGCCATGATATCGTATTCACTTCTTCGGATTGATGTTGAATGAAATTTATCCGTCTAATATATCTATCATCATTGCATGAGATTGTTTATTTTGCTTAATAATATTCAGACTTCAAATACAGCTCCAAATATTTTCAGTCTTTTTTCTAACGCCTGTTATGTCTTTGACCAAAGGAAAGCTCTTGGTTGTATTTCTCTATCTAAATTGATTGCCTTCAGAGATAGTGAGCCACAAGTCTTCTCATACATTCTTTGGTTGATTTTATATACAGGCATGAATGTTCTCTGCGGAGTAGGAATCCTTTCTACTCCTTATGCTGTGAAGGAAGGTGGGTGGGCAGGACTTCCAATATTATTCATTTTTGGTGTGCTTTCTTTCTATACTGGCATGCTCCTGAGGTACTGCTTGGATAGCCAACCGGGGATTGAGACGTACCCAGACATTGGTCAGGCTGCTTTTGGTACAACGGGACGAATTTTTGTATCAGTAAGTTCCATTAACTTAAAGTTTTCTTTGATTCTTATACATCAGGCTATATTGAAGGCCTTGCTGACTTTGACATGCTAAGTGTGCCATATTGGTGAGGGAAATGGGTCGTTGTCTCCTTTTATTGTCTTGGACAATTCTCACCTCCGGGGCTAGCTTTTGAGGTTGAGTAAGGTCCAAGGTCAATTTTTTAACATGGTACCTGAGTCAAACCAATTCCTATTCTTAGTTTACTTTTTGTTGGCCAAAATCATAAGTAAAAGAGAAACACTCAGTTTGATTTTTCAAGAATAACTCGTTAAGGTATTTTGTCACTAAAAAAATCTAATCTCCTCATTATATCTTTTGGCTAGATATCTTATATCTGATAAATGCTTAGAAACATTTCTTGTTCATGATACTGATCCGTTTTCGTATTGTTGTATTTTGTGGATGCAGATAATCTTATATGTGGAATTATATGTAAGTTCATCTGGCCTAGAAGTTTGTTATTCTTTTTGCTTTTCCTAGCAAACTTATATGAGTTGCTGTTTTAATATCCAAGTATCTCGTCCATCTTGATATTGCTTCATTTCTAACTTATGTAGTCATTCTATATGTTTATCCTTCACTTGTAGGCCTCTTGTGTTGATATCATAATCGTGGAGGGTGATAACTTGTCGGCTATATTTCCAAATGCACATTTAAGTCTGGGTGGGTTTGAGTTAGATGCTCGCCACCTTTTTGTTGTGTTAACCACCCTGGCTGTTCTTCCTACTGTTTGGATGCGCGACCTCAGCGTCCTAAGTTATATTTCAGGTGAGTGATCAACATCATGGACTAGCAGATTCATCTCTGAACTGTAAAAAAATATAATCTGATAGCATTCTCGTGTGCCTCAATGCACCCATATGATACAATGGTTAAGAGGACAATTTATACAGTAATCCTACAAGAAAAAAATTCAGATATATGGGTATATATATAGATTTCTTGTACTCATGAACAAGTTCACATGTTTTCTATTGAGGATTGAAGGAGAAATTTGTACTTCAATAATCCCACGGTTATATCTGATGCAGATATCTACAAATTAATTTGGGCTATCCTTATGCAAGCTACATACATAAGAAGCCTTCCGGTAAATAGAATTCATTTTTTCTGATGTTTTGACATTCATTTTGTAATTTTCAGTTGGAGGAGTTATTGCTTCCGTATTGGTTGTCCTTTGCTTGTACTGGGCTGGCTTGGTGGATCATGTAGGCTTTGAAAGCAAAGGGACTGTACTTAATCTACCAACTCTTCCTGTTGCTATTGGGCTTTATGGATTTTGTTTCGGTGGGCATGCTGTCTTTCCTAATATATATACATCCCTAGCGGATCGTAGTCAGTTTCCTGCAGTCCTCTTGACCAGGTATCGTTCTGTAATATCATTCAATAGCACATTATGAACGCCAACTTAACCAGATTTCGCTGAAAATGATCCTGCTTTCCCTGAGTTTGTTTTGATAATCGTGTTTTTTCTTATTTTGAATGCAGTTTTGTTATGGTAACTCTGTTGTATGGTGGAACAGCTGTGTTGGGATACCTGATGTTCGGGGACTCAACTGAATCCCAATTCACTCTAAATTTGCCTAAAGGATTAATAGCTTCCAAGGTTGCTGTGTGGACAACTGTAAGTAAAACTAACATTCTGATGGATTTCTTTACCACCATTTGAAGATGTAATTAACTTGTATATCCTTCTTTTGCAGGTTGTTAATCCTTTTACAAAATATGCTTTAACCCTGTCTCCTGTAGCAATGAGTTTAGAGGAATTGTTGCCACCAAAACACTCCAAATCTCACGTGTACCCAATCCTCATTAGAACTGCATTGACAATCTCCACATCACTAGTTGGTCTTGCTGTTCCCTTTTTTGGTGCTGTCACTCTCAGCAATTTGGATTTGCCTATTTCAGATGGTTTCATTTCCAACTATATCTGTGCTCCTTCTCTTACATTACTATTTATTCTGCAGGTTTAATGCTGGCATTAACTGGATCTTTACTTACAATGCTAGTCGTGAGTCCTATACCGCGTTCTCTTAAGTTTGTTTTCTATTTGCTAATGTATTTAATTGTCATCATATATCTGTACTAATGAAAGCTCTATTTCCAGACTCTAATACTACCTTGTGTTTGCTTTCTGAAAATCTTGAAGGGGAAAATAAGCCACCTTCAGGTATAGATAAGACAAGTTTTAGCACGCGTTCTCACACTATATGTTTATGTTATGCCTAAAACAGTTCTATTCACTTTCCTTTCTATGCGCGCAGGTTACAATATGTGTCCTTATTATCACAATAGGTACTGCATCTGCATTGATCGGTTCGTATTCAGCTCTCTCCAATATCATCCAGAGCATGGCCTAAATTTTGAGTATGGCACCAGATCATGTTTTTGAGCTTTAGATTACATTAAGTTTCTAATCATAAAGACTTCACAAGTTTATAGACATTTTCAATACATATGTAGTTCAATTGTCTTTTAGAGAAAAAATGCACTTCCATTTCACTAAATTTTCTCTTTTTCTTAGAAAGTTATATAGAGGGGAGTGGGACAAATACAAATTTCATTTCAATATCATTGTAGAAATGAATGTTAAACTCCGCATTGATTTTAATTAAATAGAAGAAAATAGTTTTTTTTAGATCTCTTATGGTAAAAGTGAAGTTGTTGTATATGTAAAAGTAAAGATCTCTCACAAAAAAAAAACATTAAAACTAAAAACAACTTTGTAAAAGACGATAAAATCAAATCTCCCGTAGAAATGTATGTATTCGTTTGATGTAAATATTAGGTATGAATATGCTTTTACCAAGCAAAATTATGTTGTGCATGACTGATAAGCAGTCAATCAAGTAATAAAGAGTGAGTATCATTTCCATATGAGAACTTACGATTAACTTTAAAAAATGATAATAGTTTGAGCTTCATTAGAGATTCATAACTATGATTTGCTTAATTACAATTTATAGCTGCATATTAGAAAGAGCAGAGAGGCGAGCGAGATTTGAGGGAGAGAGAAAAAATGCACGCTGTATTTACAGTACCAGATCATGAATATAATTGATACAATTGATTTGTATCAATGAATACAACTATATCAAATTGTATTAGAGAATACAATAGTATCAACGAATCCAATAGTATCAAGTGTATTTGTTCCTTGTATATTCGCTTCGTAACAAGTGGCTATATATTTGTATCACTGTATTCAATTGTATTTTGTCCTTGTTTTATATTTGTATCATATATTATAAATTCTTTTAGAATACGATTGATACAATATTGTATCTCTCCCTCGTTGAGGCATATTGAGAGTTGAGTATATGAAATTGAAGAGGAAGAAGAGAGGTCTCTACCATATCTTACCTAATATAAATAATATCCCCATTTGTATCAAGTGAGGACGAGAAAGGGAGATAGGGGAGCGAGAAACCTAAGGGAGAGAGGGGAGTGAGAGGGGGAGAAGAGAGGCGGGCACGAGTTTGAGAAAGATGAGAAATTTGTTATAAAATCCTAAGTATAGCTATGTAATGTAAATTTTTTTTTCTATTATAGATGTTATAGACTTATAGTAAATGCATAGCAAATATTTGTCTTTGTAATATTTCCATTTTAAGAGATTTATCTGGTCAACAACATGTTTCCAGATTTTGGTAATTAATTCTAACCACTAAGTTATAGTTAAAGAGAAAGAGTAATTAATAACTAACACACTTAGCACGAAAGCTAAGATTTCAATGATTTTTCAAGTTTATGTTATTGTTTAACAATCCTATTGAATTCTGAAATTACATTAGCTAATCAATTTTTATCTAGATTACTAACCTATAAAAATGATAATACTCATACAAATTTATTAATTTACACTTCGCTATTCATCTTGTCCTAAACCTACCTATGAGATCAGAGATAAAAATAATGTATTATTAATTTCTTGCACTATTCAGCTAAGCACAACGAATAGGTGTATGTCTATCCTTTATTCGCAAATTAATTCCCTAATGTTTTAGTTTAAGAGCACGCTCTATTCAATCAAATTACAATTCAGAATTGTTTTTTTAGGGATAAGGCATAACTAGCCCCTAGATTATGATCGAAATCTCAGACACACCTAAACTTAACTAAGATCCTATTACACCCATGAACTCATTTTTTTCGTATTTTTATGCACCTTTTGTGCTGATGTGGCACATTCAACCACCCAAGTTGGTTGTGTTTGTACACACTCCCCCGCCATGTGTGTAAATTTTTTTTTATTAAAAATTATTTTTTAAAGAAAATAAAAAAAATTAAATTTCGATTTTTTTGAAAAAAATATTCTTATTTTTTTATCTTGTATTTAAATTAAGTTAATACACATTTTTTACCTTGTATCAAAACTTTTATTTTACTTACATTGTTTTTTCTCTATTATTTTTCTATTGAGTTTATTTTCTTTGTCTTTCGTTTTGATTTGATTTCAAATATCTTGTATTTAAAATAAGTTAATTTTGAACGTGTCACGCCCCGAGCCTACACCCTGGACGTGGCCGGCACTTGAGAACCAATGCTGGCCCCAAGTGAACCCTTAGCCTGGCTTACTTACTCAGTGGAACACTTTAAGCATTAAGAAAAGGATTCATATGCTAAATAACTCAACTGTCTCAAACTGAACTCATAATGTTTTAAAAATAAACATTTAACTTAGCCAAAATGGCAACTCAAATCTGAACATAAGCCAATAACAAAATGATGACGAATGAACTAACATCTGACTGACTATCTGTGAAGCCTCTAAAACAACTGAGATGGATGCCGGGACAGGCCCACGACATCCTAATGAACTGAAATGATAAAGTAATGAAAAATGGGGATCCTCCGGAATGCAAGGAGGCTCACCAACAACTATGAATCTTAACTGGATCAACGATGCGCTGGATGTTGATCCTGGTTACCTACGTCTACATCATAATAAGATGCAGGCCAACTGGCATCGGTACATTGAATGCACGAGTATGCGAGTTGGAATGCTAAACGCAACATAGGCTTGAAAGGAACTGAAGAACTTACCTGGTTCAACTCAACTCAACATAACTGAACTCATTTCAATATAAAGCAGTTTAAAAACAAGTGTAATATAAGGAAAAGTTGTTTAAAACATAATGTCAACTATGTGTATTTAGAAATACAATAATAACTCTGTATGTATGCAAAGATATAATATGAACTCTGTTGTATATAAAAATACAAAATACTGTTGTGGGAGTTTCTCTAACCGACAACCATCACTTAAGAGCTATAGTGATGATACAGTGTTTNCTTACCTGGTTCAACTCAACTCAACATAACTGAACTCATTTCAATATAAAGCAGTTTAAAAACAAGTGTAATATAAGGAAAAGTTGTTTAAAACATAATGTCAACTATGTGTATTTAGAAATACAATAATAACTCTGTATGTATGCAAAGATACAATATGAACTCTGTTTGTATATAAAAATACAAAATACTGTTGTGGGAGTTTCTCTAACCGACAACCATCACTTCAGAGCTATAGTGATGATACAGTGTTTTACCTCACGCGGCCAAGGACTGTCTTATACTTTATCGGGGGTATAGAACCTAACTCACTAAGTGGATCCACTAGTCTATGCTACTAAAAGAATCATCTAAAAAGTATAACCCTTTTCTACCCATGGTGGCTACATGATTTATAGGGGCTGTGAGTTGTCTAAACTCTCCCTCATATCGGTGCTCAATACTACTCCCAAAATATGATACTAGCTCTTATGTTTAACAAAAAAACTAACTTCTTTCTGTGATTTGAGATAATTGCTCAAAAACTTAGCTCAAAGGCTATCTTGAAAATCAAAGTTTCCTGTCTTGCTTTATTGTGAAAGCATTTACTCTCTTCTGAAAACTAGTCATGTCACGCCCCGAACTATCCTCGAGATGCGGACATGGAACCTAGGCCCACAAGTGATCCCAAGCTAACCCTGCTGGCATGGTCACGAGCATACTAAAGATAATAAACTGACGCGGAAGCTAAATCATAAATAAATTGAAAAGATGGGGAATACCCATATACTATAATTGAGATAAATGAAAACTGATGAGTTTAATACAATGAAGATATTAACTCAATACTAAGTTGAATCTAACTATGTCTGAAAATAGCCTCTAACTGACTAGAAATGCTGGGACAGGCCCCAGCTAAGTCTAGCAAAATTGAAACTAAAGGACTAAAAATACTGAAAAGAAATACATGACTATTGTCCTTGGAGAATGAGGACTCACCACTAATTTCTACTGAATTAGAGATTGAGAACCGATCTAAGCGTGATATGGATACTGAGAACCTGAACCTACATCATGAGAAGATGTAGTGCAGAGTATGTGTCAATACTTGAAAGGTACTGAACATGCATGATAGAATAAAACGAAAATAACATATAACTGAACAAAGTAAATAAGCAATGATGTCTAGACCACGGGCAGGTCTACGGGCAGTGGACCCTATCATTGTCCGTGAACCCTGTCGTGGTTCACTGTTTTAGGTAAATTCTGCAATTTTTTTCTAGGCCTGGTTTTTGAGGTTTTACAAGCCCGAAGGCTCTTTACTGAAAAACTAGCTCAAAGGCTCTTTACTGAAAAACTAGCTCAAAGGCTCTTTACTGAAAAAACTAACTCAAAGGCTCTTTGGAAATCAAGGTTTCCTTTTCTTGTTTAAATGTTAAAACATTTTAATCCTTTGGAAATACATAGTCCCCATATACTTTGAAGAAATGAACTTCAACTTTACTCTTTGCTCAACTCAAAACTCAAGTCTTAAAACAAGGTTACATCATTTGTAAAATACTTTTGGAAGACTCTATGAACTTCTCATGACTTGATTCTTAACTTGACTCTTAACTTCTCTTGACTTGACTCCTAACTTCTCTTGACTTGACTCTTAACTGATTCTTGAATTGAATTATGGATTCAAAGATTGTGATTTGTGATTAGAATCTTATGATGTTTAGAAATGATTCTAGATAGCTAAATATGAGAAAATATCAAGAATTCACTTTTTGAGGGTGGGTCTACGACCGGAGAAGCATTTAATTTTTTATTTCAAAAACAAATTTTGAGGTAGAACGGTCTGTGACTGCTCCACGACGTGAAACGACTTTTCCCAAAACTGGGGAGTAGCTCCGCGACGCGGAGGCATTGCCAAATTTCGACCAACGAAATTTATTCTTTGTTTTCCAGCTCTAAACCCTCTAAACTCCATGGGTTAATTCCCCAAACACTTAGAATCGATTATATGCTCAAAGTACATCAGATTCTACTCAAAATCAAACCTAAAATTACGGATTCGAATCAAACAACTCTTCAACGATTTCAACGAATCAAAAATTTAATAGAACTTCAACAAACCCATCAAGAACTCAATTTCTAAGCTTTCAAGAACTTAAATTCACTGAAATAAATCATGATTGGTGTGTGGGTGAACTAACCAAATGCTATGTGATCTCACATACCTTTTAGGGATCACCCTCGACGAAATCCACAAGCTAATCTCGACGAATCTTGAACGTTCTTCTCCTTTCTCCTCTTTTTTCCTTTCTCCAAGCCCTAGTGTGAAATTCACTTTTCTAAAATTGATTAAAATCAGACTTTACCTCAATTAAACTCCTAAAAACGAATTAGAATAATTAGGTAGGGAAAAGACTAAATTACACTTCCAAAATCCGGATTGAACCTTCCTTATTCCAACATCCCAACTTCCAAAGGGAATATCTTACTCATACGAACTCGGAATCGTGCAAACTCAGTGGCGTTGAAAAGATCATTCCAAGATATTTCCTACCATAACTGGAAGTGCTCCTAACTCATCTTGAGTTAGAAGTTATGGCCGTTTGAAGTTGATCAAAAACTCACTTTTTTCCTAACTTAACAGAATTTCCAGATTATCGTTCTTTCCAAAAATGACTATTTCAAATTCTTAGCTTTTTCCTAGTTATTTCAAATTGCGAGATGTTACAATATCTCCCCCTTGGGAACATTCGTCCTCGAATGAGATTACTCTTACTAGGCTAAGGGTGTAACATGCAACATTCAGCTCAAATGCCCACAAGAAAATGTGAAACAACATGCCAACTTATACATATATACTAAGAAAGGATTAGTACCTTAATTCGAAACTTCTCCGAATTCGAAGAGAAGTGGATATCTCTTCTTCATATCTTCCTCAGTTTCCCAAGTAGCTTCTTCAACAAATTGGTTCCTCCAAAGGACTTTAACTGATGTTACCTCTTTTGTTCTCAACTTGCGAACTTGGTGATTCAAGAATCTGAACAGGAATCTCCTCATAAGATAAGCTATCTTTGATTCCAAAATCTTTAGTTGGTATGATCAATGAAGGATTACCTATGCACTTCTTCAATATGGAGATGTGAAAGACTGGATGAACCGCGACTAACTTTTGTGGTAGCTCCAACTCATAAGCTACATTACCTACCCTTTTTGATATTCTGTAAGGGCCAATATACCGAGGACAGAGCTGCCCCTTCTTACTAAATCTCATAACACCCTTCATGGGTAAAACTTTGAAGTATACCCAATCATCTACTTCAAACTCTAACTCATTTCTCCTAACATCAGTATAGGATTTCTGACGACTCTGCGCTGTTTTCAACATCTCTTGAATCACTTTCACCTTCTCCATAGCTTGATGAACTAAATTTGGTCCTATCAACCCTGCTTCACCAACTTCAAACCATCCAATAGGAGATCTACATCTTCTCCCATAAAAAGCTTCGTAAGGAGCCATTTGGATGCTAGCATGGTAACTATTGTTGTAAGCAAACTCAATGAGAGGTAAATGATCATCCCAATTACCCTTGAAATCAATCACACAATCCATATTTATACCTCAATACACTATCTCCCCCTTGTTCAAAAGCCATCACTTTTTGCTTATGAACACTTGCCTTTAATTCAAGCAATAAAGGATCTTTGTCTTGCTTATCTTTTACTTCTAACACTAATGACGATTCAGACCCATTCATCACCACTACTCCTCCTTATGCAGAATCCACAAGTCTGACTCCCAGGCGTGCAAGTGTATGCACATCTTTTGTTAACTCTCTCTTTTCTTCCTCAACATGGGCGGTACTACCAATAGACAACCTGCTTAAGGCATTAGCAACAACATTAGCCTTACCTGGGTGGTAAAGAATACTCATCTCATAATCCTTGAGTAATTCTAACCACCTCATTTATCTGAGATTGAGCTCTTTCTGAGTAAACACATACTAAAGGCTCTTGTAATCGGTGAACACATCCACATAAACACCATAAAGATAATGTCGCCATATTTTCAATCTAAATCATGGGTTGGATAGTTCTTCTCATGAACTTTCAACTGTCTGGAGACATAAGCTATAACCTTGCCATTTTGCATTAATACACAATCCAAACGAACTCTAGATGCATCACAATTCACCACAAAGCCTTGCGTACCTTCTAGTAAGGTCAATACTGGGGCAGTAGTTAGCCTCTTTTTCAATTCCTGAAAGCTTTTCTCACAAGGTTCAGACCATTGAAACTTAACTGTTTTCTGAGTCAATTTGGTCAATGGGGATGAAATAAATGAGAACCCTTCTACGAACCTTCTATAATAGCCAGCTAAACCCAAGAAACTCCTAATATCAGTTGGAGAGGTGGGTCTAGGCCAATTCTGCACTGCCTCAATCTTCTGGGTATCAACTTTAATACCCTCTCCAGACACGATGTGGCCTAAGAATGCCATGGATTCAAGCCAAAACTCACACTTGGAGAACTTGGCATACAACTCTCTATCTTTTAAAGTCTAGAGAACTATTCTAAGATGACTAGCATGACCTTTTTCATTCCTTGAATAGATTAGTATGTCATCAATGAAGACAATAGCAAACATATCTAAATAAGGTTTGAAGACTCTTTTCATAAGGTCTATGAACGTTGCNTAAACCCAAGAAACTCCTAATATCAGTTGGAGAGGTGGGTCTAGGCCAATTCTGCACTGCCTCAATCTTCTGGGTATCAACTTTAATACCCTCTCCAGACACGATGTGGCCTAAGAATGCCATGGATTCAAGCCAAAACTCACACTTGGAGAACTTGGCATACAAGTCTCTATCTTTTAAAGTCTAGAGACCTATTCTGAGATGACTAGCATGACCTTCTTCATTCCTTGAATAGATTAGTATGTCATCAATGAAGACGATAGCAAACATATCTAAATAAGGTTTGAAGACTCTTTTCATAAGGTCCATGAACGCTGCTAGTGCATTAGTCAAGCCAAAGGACATGACTAAAACTCATAATGACCATAACGGGTCCTGAATATTGTCTTTGGAACATCACATTCCCTTACTTTCAACTGCTCTTTAAACTATTTTAACTTTGTTGATGCCGTCCTATATGGTGGAATAGATATAGGACGAGTATCTGGAAAAAGGTCGATACCGAAGTCTATTTCTCTCTTAGGAGGAACCCTGGGTAGAACATCTGGAAAGACTTCTGGAAACTCTTTTACTACTGAAACTGACTGGATATGAGATATCTCAACACTAGAGTCATTAACTCGGACTAAGTGATAGACACACCCCTTGGAAACTAACTTTCTTGCCTTAAGGTACGAAATAAAATGACCCTTAGGCACTGCTGAACTGCTTTTCAACTCTATCTCTGGTTCACTGGAAACTGGAACTTGACTACTCGAGTTCTACAATCTATTGATGCATAACAGGCATGAAGCTAGTTCATACCTAGAATGACATCAAACTCTACCATGTCTAACTCAACTAAATTAGCCATGGTAATCTTGTGATTGATGGAAACGGGACAATCACGATAGACCCTTTTTGTTAGAATAAACTCACCAACAGGTGTAGAAACACTGAAGGGCTCAAGAAGTTGCTCAGGAAAAACATCAAAATTCATAGTAACATATGGAGTTACAAAAGATAAACTCGCTCATGGGTCTAGCAAAGCATAAACAGTAAAGTCAAAGACTTATATCATACCAATGACAACATATGGTGAATCCTCTTGCTCTTAGCGATTAGTGATCGCATAAAGACAGTTTGCTCCTCCGCCAGTACCAGAAGTAACTCTTTTAGGTGTAGTCCTGTCTGGTGGAGCAACTGATGAAGATTGGGCTCTATTACCCCTATTACCATTACCTTGTATGTTCTTAGGACACTCCCTCATAAAATGACCATTCTGACCACACTTGAAACAACCAATAGAGCCCTCACGACAAATACCTGAGTGGTTTCTGCCACACTTAGCACATTGTCACGACCCGAGATCACCCCCTAGTCGTAACCGGCGTACTCGACCTCGAAAAGGTCTAATACAAGCCTCTTAGCAATTCATTCATCGCATAGACACTAAAACCATAAGGAATTAAAAACTTTCTTTACCAAGAAAACATTTCATAAAAAAGAAACAATAGCAAGCGAAAGACTTTCTAGACTTTATACATGATGTCTCAAAACCATCTAATACTTTAGAGTACAAAATTCGGGACCAATCCCATACACAACTTAAATAATACTAAAAAGACATAAAAGAACATATGGGGTATTGTCCTCGAATATATGAGGACTCACCAAGTCTTCATCTTCAACACTTAGAAACCTATCAAATAGCCATGACATGTCATCATCTCCAAATCCCTACACTTTAGTCCAAAAAGGGAAAGAAAGGGGTTAGCACAATTAAGTACTAAGTATGGAGACCATGCAAAAACATGCCAAAAAGGACATTTTCAAGGAAGTAAATGCTTTCATATCATTTGATAAAACCTTTC
>NC_064284.1:31154921-31189150 GCF_019186545.1 Solanum stenotomum
ACATAGATAAATACATATATGAACAGTCCACAACAATCTACACAATAATCGTCCATCAATTACACAAAATCAATACACCCACTTTAGGCCAAATTTAGAGAATTTGAGAAGACATGGGTTCATGGGAATTTCTTTCTAAAAACCATTAATAATCATTAATAACCATATAAATCATCATTTAAAACCTTTTTATGCAAGAACCCATGCTAGAATCGAAATAGGTTTTTGTGTGTATTTGAAAAACCTTGAAAACCTTTTGATTGGGTTCCTTGAAAGAAAGAATAATCAAGGATAAGGATCCCCATACCTCTAAGTTGAAAACCCACGAAAATTGAAGAAGAAGCACTCGAAATCTTCAATCCTAGCTCCAACTCCTCTTCTTCCTTGAGTTAGAGAGAAATATATGAAAGGAGATGAGTTTCTTTTTAATTCTAAGAGGAGTGACTTAAATGAAAGGAATTAAGTCATAAAAAGGTCTTATAGTTGCTAGGAAAAGAATAAAATAACATAGGGTCAATTTTGGAAAAGGACTAAGGACCCATAAAGTCTTAACTTAAAAATTCTACCCCTTCCCGTCTTAGTTCGCCCTTTTTTTTCAGCCTGACAGTGCTTCAATATTTCGGGCATAACTTTTTACTCCAAGGTCGGAATTGGGCAAACTCGGTGGCGTTGGAAAGAGGACTCAAAGACCTTTAATTGGATAGGTAAAGGTCCACCTAATTCATTTTGAGCTAAAAGATATGACCATTTAAAGTTGACCCTTACAACTCACTAGTTCAAGTGACTAGTTTCCGGATGTCACGGTCATTTCTCATCATTTCATCAAGTTCTCAACTCCAAACTCACATGTGAGGCTCTAGTTTCACTAGTTCATTTTTAGGGTCGCTACACATATGCAGGAGGCTTACTACCCCTTGTGCCTTACTACCTTGTGAATGCGTAGGTCTAGCTCTGAAGTTCTGAGAATCTTGACTATTGTACTCACATTTGTTCCTTTGGTGCAGGTGCACTAGCAGATGATAAAGCAGGTCCTTTCGACTTATGTTGGAAAGAAGATCGGTTCGCATTACTTTTTTTCTGCCCGGATTTATTTCCTGATGTCTTAGCTCTCTTGTTCTTAAACTCTTCTCTATCCTTCAGCTTGTCCTCCTCAACTTGTTGCACATGGATCATTAGTCTTACTATGCCCATGTCACCTATTAGCATGGTTGCGTTACTTTCCTTACTTGACAGACGAGTCAACCCAACAACGAATAAACTCATCTTGATCCTCATGTCGGCAACTATCTCTTTTCTCCTCTTAGCTCACGGGGAAAGAAACGCACTCTCATGTCGGCTTCATAGATTTCCTAGGACTCTTAAACTTTATACACTGATACCAAGTTTGTCACGCCCCGAGCCTACACCCTGGACGTGGCCGACACTCGAGAACAATTGTTGGCCCTAAGTGAACCCTTGGTCTAGCTTACTTACTCAGCAGAAGACTTTAAGCATTAAGAAAAGGATTCATATGCTAAATAACTCAACTGTCTCATAATGTTTTCAAAATAAACATTTAACTTAGCCAAAATGGCAACTCATATCTGAACATAAGCCAATAACAAAATGATGATGAATGAACTAGCATCTGACTGACTATTTATGAATCCTCTAAAACAATTGAGATGGATGTCGGGACAGTCCCACGACATCCTAATGAATTGAAATGATAAAGTAGTGAAAAAAGGGGATCCTCCGGAATGCAAGGAGGCTCACTAACAACTCTAAAGCTCAACAGGATCAACAATGTGCTCGATGTTGATCCTGGTTACCTACGTCTACATTATAATAAGATGCAGGCCAACTGGCATCAATACATTGAATGTATGAGTATGCGAGTTGGAATGCTAAACGCAACATAGGCTTGAAAGGAACTGAAGAACTTACCTGGTTCAACTCAACTCAACATAATTGAACTCATTTCAATATAAAGCAGTTTAAAAACAAGTGCAATATAAGGAAAAGTTGTTTAAAATATGATGTCAACTCTGTGTATTTAGAAATACAATAATAACTATGTATGTATTCAAAGATACAACATGAACTCTATTTGTATATAAAAATACAAATTACTATTATGGGAGTTTCTTTAATCGACAACCATCACTTAAGAGCTACAGTGATGATACAACATTTTACCTCACGCTGCCAAGGACCGCCTTATACCTTGCCGGGGGTATAGAACCTAACTTACTAAGTGGATCCACTAGTCTATGCTAAAAAACACTAAAGGAATTATCTAAAAAGTATGACCCTTTTCTACCTATGGCGGCTACATGGTTTATGGGGGCTCTGAGTTGTCTAAACTCTCCCCCATACGGTACTCAATACTACTCCCAAAATATGATACTAGATCTTATGTTTTAAAAAAAAAACTTCTTTCTGTGATTTAAGATAATTGCTCAAAAACTTAACTCAAAGGCTATCTTATAAATCAAAGTTTCCTCTCTTGCTATATTGTGAAAACATTTACTCTTTTCTGAAAACTAGCCCGAAGGCATGAAAAACTAGCTCAAAGGATCTTTACAGAAAAACTAGCTCATAGGCTCTTTACTGAACAACTAGCTTTGGAAATCAAGATTTCATTTTTTGTTTAAATGTGAAAACATTTTAACTCTTTGGGAATACATAGTCCCCATATACTTTGAAGAAATGAACTTCAACTTTACTATTTACTCAACTCAAAACTCAAGTCTTAAAACAAGGTTAAATCATTTGTAAAAGACTTTTGGAAGACTCTATGAACTTCTCTTGACTTGACTCTTAACTTCTCTTGACTTGACTCTTAACTGATCTTAAGTTAACTCTTAACTTCTCTTGACTTGACTCTTAACTGATCCTTGAATTGAATTATGGATTCAAGGATTGTGATTTGTGATTGGAATCTCATGTTGTTTAGGAATGATTCTAGATAGCTAAACATGAGAAAAGATCAAGAATTTACTTTTTGAGGGTGGATTCGCGACGCAGAGAAGCATTTAATTATTGGTTTCAAAAATAATTTTTGAGGCAGAACGGTCTGTGACCGCTTCGCGACGCGAAATGACTTTTCCCAAAACTGGGGACTAGCTTCGCGACGCGGAGGCACTGCCAAATTTCGATCGACGGCATTTCTTCTTCATCTTCCAGCTCTAAACCCTCTAAACTCCATGGGTTCTTTCCCCAAACACATAGAATCGATTATATGCTCAAAGTACATCAGATTCTACTCAAAATAAAACCTAAAATCGCGGATTTAGATCAAACAACTCCTCAACAATTTCAACGAATCAAGAATTTAATAGAACTTCAACAAACCCATCAAGAACTCAATTTCTAAGCTTTCAAGAACTTAAATTCGCTGAAATAAATCATGATTGGCGTATGGGTGAACTAACCCAACGCTATGTGATCTCACATACCTTGTAGGGATCACCCCTGACGAAATCCACAAGCTAATCTTGATGAATTTTGAACGTTCTTCTCCTTACTCCTCTTTTCTCCTTTCTCCAAGCCCTAGCGTGAAATTCACTTTTCTAAAACTGACTAAAATCAGACTTTACCCCAATTAAACTCCTAAAACCGAATTAGAATAATTAGGTAGGAAAAAGACTAAATTACCCTTCCAAAATTCGGATTGAACCTTCCTTATTCCAACAGCCCAACTTCCAAAGGGAATATCTTACTCATACGAACTCAGAATCGCGCAAACTCAGTGGCGTTGGAAAGATCATTCCAAGAGCTTTCTTACCATAACTGGAAGTGCTCCTAAATAATCCTGAGCTAGAGGTTATGGTCGTTTGAAGTTGACTCAAAACTTACTTTTTTCCTAACTTAACAAAATTTCCAAATTTTCATTCTTTCCAAAAATGACTATTTCAAATTCTTAGTTTCATCCTAGTTATTTAATATTGCAAGATGTTACAAAACGGATATCCAAATAAGTGAAGAAGATCAAATGAAACATAAAAATATTAAAACATTAAATTAAAGGACACTTTTTTTAAAAAAAAATTAAAAATACACATAATTTATAAAAATAAAATAAAAGTGAAAAGATAATAAATTAATTTAAAAATTTTAAAGTGAAAAGAAATTAAAATAAATATTTTACAAAGAAAGAAATAAAAATAATTAAATATATATAAGTTTTATTATCAATAAATATGTGTACTAACTAATTATAAAATTATCAATAAAAAAATGACATGTGCCCAATTTGTGAACTCATCACTTGCCTTCAAGAGAGTGTGCACACTCTCCATGACATGTCACCGTTTGTGGTGTATTTATTACATTTTAAATTAGTTTAGGGGGTAATAGGACTCTAGTTAAGTTTAGGCGTGTCTCTAAAATTTCGGTTATAGTCTAGGGGTACTTATGCATTATGTTTTTTTTATTTCAAGTACAACTCAAAATTCATGTATTGTGTCTGTAGTTGTGTAACGACCTGTTAAATTATTATAAACACTAGGCCTATTCCTTTTATAAAAGAACATTCCCGTAAATTTGAAGTAAGAATTATGAATTGTTCGTTTAGCTACGATTATTTAGTTGGTGGACATTTATTAAATAACTACATTTTTAGTTGATTGTAAATGGGTCAAATCTGAAATTTATTTAATACTCTATGTCACTCGGCCCGTGTGTAAAAATAAAAGAGTAAATTTTAGGTTTAGCAAACATAAAATTCATATTTGTATGTTATAACTATAGTTTGTATAATTGCGCTCCATAGCAAAATTTATGTTTGTTATGGCTATTAATTTGTTTATTTCGTTATACATATACATAAAAATTTGTATTTGTATATTTCGGTATACAAACTAAAATACAGTAATTGTATATAAACAAAATTACTACATATATACAACACATATGTATACCGAATGGGTCTATTTGTATATTCGGTATACAAATGGGTCCTGCAATTAATTTTTATACAACACATGTGTATACAGAATGGGTCTATTTGTTTATTTCGGTATACAAATGGGTCCTGCAATTAATTTTTATACAACACATAAGTATATCGAACAGGTCTATTTGTATATTTCGGTATACAAATGGGATGGCAAAAAACATGGAATGTTTGCTGCGAATTACAAATAAAATAAACTATGGCTATAACATTAAATTTGAATTAATAGTTTTTTATTTCATACAATTTTCCCAAAATAAAATAGTAAAATTCAGCAATTTTGATTCATAATTAATTTTAGAGGAAATAAATTATAGAGAATACATATTGTATGACGCAAAAGAACGGCCGCATGTTCGCGCAGGTAAACAAAAAATTTCATCCATATATTTTTGGGCAAATTACAGAAATCACATACTTTTAAGGCAAAATTACAATTTATCCCTTAAAAGTTTATAATTACAGAAATCCCTCAAACGGATACAATAACATAAGCGCTGATACATTAATATGATGCGCGAGATACATTGATCATTAAGAAGATACATTACATTTTATACATGATACAGTAATATGATGCGTGAGATACAATAATATAAGCGCTGATACATTAATTTGATGCACGAGATACACTAATCTGATGCACGAGATACACTAATCTGATGCGCGAAAATGATGGATTTTGGAAATTTATAAAATTTATAGGGAATAATGGTAATAAGTAAACTAAAATGTGGGATTTCTGTAATTTTTCCAATATTTTATCCTAGTACATATATGCGTTATATTTAATTAAAGGGTACAATTAGAAACTATTCTATAATTAAGATTGGGTAATAGATAGTAGCGTTTTGGTGAATTCTGTGGATTTAGGGGACAGATTGTAATGGACAATTAGTAGGAAATTATATAATAATAATGAGGAAATTATGAAGTAATGGTTGGGAGATAATAGCGGGGTAAGTGAATTATATTAAAAAGGAAGGATATCAAGTCTTGCATATCACTTCCTTACTGGTTGTGATATGCAGGTTAATTCCTTTCACGAATGATTCGTAATTGGCTTATTCTCTTATTGTGCATCACATCATGAATTAAGTTTTGACATATATTGAGATACGTTATTAAATATTAGGAATATTATATTATTTGAATACCATTAAAGTTATAATAATCGAAGGAATTGGAATTTGCCCTTAGGCTTGAAGATTAGGAACTTGATATATTAGTTGATACCAAAATTTAGGAATTTAATTATAGATTTGGATAGGTTTTTGAGTCTAGGCTATATATATAGTAATATGGATGTCTACAGACTCGTTTGCTTATTAATATTGTATACTTGTCGAGACATTGAGGAAATGAAAAACATTGGAGAATTAACTTGCTTGACTTCGGTTCTTCGGTGGAGGTAGGTTATGATTTATTCTATGTGATAGATAGACTCTTAATAGTGATTGATAGACATTAAGTGATATTGTGAAATTTTCTATGTACTTGGTTATTGTGGTTTGGATAATTCATGTGTTGTTGTGATTGGTCTATAGTCCCAAGACCGAGAAATCCATAATCTTGAACTTGTTCTATTAAAGTGATGTCTTGAATAAAGAAGACTTAATGAAATATTGTTAAGGAAGTGGAAAGAAATGATAAAGAATGACAAATGAATTAACAATATAGTTGGATCGGGTGCCACGAGCCGGCAAGATATGTTTGGATCGGGTGCCATGAGCCGGCACGATTTTTATTGGATCGAGAGTTAAGTTTCGTCACGGTATTATTGGATCAGGTGTCACATTCCGACACGATATCATTGGATCGAGTGTCACGTTTCGGCACAGTAACATTAAATGAAAACATATTGAAATAACCTAATGTACTCAATCTCAAAGAACTCATTTCCCAAATTTTTATTTGGGTATAGACGGTATCTCTTTATTCTTAGTGATATTGACCACATTTTTGATCCCTATTTGCATTTTAGTGGGTTGGTCTGGTATGAGAAGTGTGGTGTGGAGGCATGAGTCCTCGTGTGTGTTTGATATTGTGACTGATTACGTACTTGCTTCAGTGTTGTTGTCACTTGTTCATGTCGTTCGTTGCTTGCCACATGCTAAGTGCTATAGTTTATTTCATGTTATTACTTTATGCATATTAGTTTCTATTTTGAATCGATCGATGATATCTACTCAGTACATGTTGTCCTGCACTGAGCCCTACTTGTGTTTTTCTTTGTTTCCTTTTGTGGAGTGCAGCAAGTGTACCAACGACTTCGAATCGCCCTCAGCTCTAGCCAGTCTCCAGCAATACATCAGCTTCCAGGGTGAGCTATTCATTATAGCTCGTGTTGGATTCTCTCGGCCATGACATGATGTCCTTAGTTTTGGGACACAAACTACTTTATTTATTTATTTATTTATTTTGGTGTCTTTGATACTCTTAGACTTAGTATTTGGGGATTAGATGTCCTTGATGTGATGACTTTAAGGTTTTGGAAAACGACAGTTAATAGACTTTAGTGAATTTGTGTTTCTTATATTTATAAAATTCGAGCTTCCGCATTATGATTATATTTTGTAAGTTGAACAACTAAAATAAGTTGGGGTTATATTAGTTGGTTCGCCCATCTATGCGAGGTTAATTGTGGATGTCACTCATGACTTATTTTGGGTCGTGACAAGTTGCTAGTCAAACAATCAATTAATTAAACATCGTACTCAAACTGACAAAAATAACTATCAAAATAATCTTTTATATTTTATTATTTACTAGGAATAATAAAAAACTAAATATAACTATGAAATATTAATAGCTCTGAAAGTATAGTGATTTATAAAAAAATCATGTTTCTTATAATACAAAATAAAAAGAAAAGGAGAAGTATTTAAAGTTGAACTTCAGTGTGAATTAGTAATTTCATTTTCAAATTATTATTAGTTTTAAAAATACTTTTTTAGTTGACTAACTGAATTTAAATAACCATCAATCTATATATAATATAAAGTCAAATGTAGAAAAGTGATGTGACACCATTCTAAAGCCTCCATTGCTATTTTTTAAATTTTTAATGACCATATTACTTTATTGTTTATTATAAGTTCCCTATATATATATTATTGAAGAATTGCAAAAGTCACCGTCTTCTCCTTGCTTAATTTCTTACAATTACTCCTTTTTATGTTTCCAACTCATCCTCTCTTTTTTTTTCTCACTAGATTTTGTGTCTTTTTCCTTTTTTTCTTGCCTAAATATTTTGTAGAAATTAAAGATAATTTTATTTATTTTGTTCACTATTTAACACCATTAATCACTTTTTCCTAAAACCTTTCTCCATTCCTTCTTAAAAGTATTACTTCCTGTCCCAATTTATGTGACTTACTTTTCTTTTTAGTCAGTCCCAAAAAGAATGACACATATCTATATTAAGTAACAATTTGACTATAAAATGTCTATTTTACTCTTAATGAAATGATTTACAGCCACACAAATTTCTATTATTCATTTTGGATCACAAGTTTTAAAAGTCTTCCTTTCTTTCTTAAACTCCGTGCCGAGTCAAAGTACCTCAAATAAAATGGGACAGAGGGAGTACTAAACTACAATTAAGACACTAATTATCAATATAAGTTACAATTGTATTGATTACTACATTACTCTTTTAATTTATACTCCCTTTGTTCTTAATTACTTGTCCACTTTTCCTTTTTTAGTTATTCCTAATTGCATGTCCATTTTGACAAATCAAGAAAAGACAATTTTTTTTACCTATTATACCCTCAATTAATTACTTTGAAAAAGGTAAAACTTCTTGAAAATCTTAAGTTTTTAATTCATCTATTTCACAATTAATAGGGGTAAAATGGTAAACTCACTATGTCAATCATTGTTTTCTTAATAAGTGTGCAAATTCTAAAGTGGACAAGTAATTAGAGACAGAGGAAGTATTATTCAATAGTTAAAAGTTTATTGATCACTATAAATACTAGAGCATGTCATCTTCACCACTGCAAGAATTTCTTCTCTTTTTTTCCTTTCTTCATTATATTTATAGTAAAGCACATTACTTTGGTTATGTCTAATTTTATAATATATAGATTATTTGTGACTAACTTCTATTGTTTACAGTGTCGAAGATAAGATGAGCATATGACAATTTTGGGAATTCAAAATTCAATCTTGACGAGTACAATATCTAATTTATGTTACCAAAGTACATCACTTTGATTATGTCTAATTTTATAATATATAGATTATTTGTGACTAATTTTTATTGTTTACAGTGCAGAAGATAAGATGAGTAGATGACAATTTTGAAAATTCAAATTCAATCTTGGTGAGCACAATATTTCACTCATGTCACTCTTTTCATTTCAGTTTGTTTGATGTCTTTTATTTACAATATTCTTTTTTTTTTGTTGCTTTCCTCATTATTAGTGATTTTATTGTACTTATAATTATATGCATATTATTTTTTTTTTGTAAATAATCTTTATTGTTTATAGTGATAGATAAGATGAACACATGACAATATTTGGGGAATTAAGTTTAAGTTTGATGAACCCATTAGGAAAAGAAACCCCGCATTATTGTTTTTGACCATTAATCTACAATGGAGGAGTGAATATTGACTGCGTGTACAAATTAAATATTAGAGGCTAGGACAATTTTCTTTGGTATTCCTACAAAGATTCTTTTATTTATTTGTTTTATTTTAATTTACTCTAATTTTCTTTGGTACTCCAACAAAAATTCTTTTATTTAATTATTTAATTTAAATTTATTCTTACACTAAATAATATTTTTGAATGTTAGGTAAATTATTTTTAACTATCAAGGCTTGAATCGTTTTGTTCATTATCCTTCAAGATTTTTTTTTATTGTTTCAACATTGTATATGTTTTAGAAATAAAAGACTTTATTTTTCGAAAAATTAATTTAACTTATGTTTTGAAGAAATATCGAATTTTCAAAGATTGTCGCCACTTAATTTTTTAAAGAAATTAAGAAAACTTATAATTTTTCAAAAGATTTTAAACAAACAAAAATCAATTGAAATAAGATAAAGGGTTCGAGGTTCAATTTACATTCCGAAAAGGTGTTAGGCCCTCAGAATGTCCGCTAACTTGCAGTTGACCAACCATTTGACTAACTTTTAAAATTTAACTAAGTTTAAAAAGAAAGATAATTTTAAGTTGTTACTTTTAAAGGAAAGAATCAGCATAATTCCTATCAGAACAAAATTATCATATGTAACTAAATATATAAATAAGTAAATAATAGATATTTCAAAAATAAGAAAGGCTATCTTGGGAAACTTAATTAAATTAAACCATAAAAAAAAACAAGTAAAGGTTAGTCAACACAACGATAAATAAATACAAGAGAGAAGAAAATATCAAATTTGGGCCTTTTGCCCAAATTCAAATTCTTGGAGTTTGTCCAAACCTGTCCTAAACTCTAAGAGTGGGCCTGTTGATGGGTTTCAGCCCATTTTCGCCCCTATTTACACTTGAATTCTATGTATACATTCTATGTATACCATTGTATACGGGCCGTATTTTTTGCATTTTTTCTGTATATCAACTTTTGACCCGTATTTCATCTTCAAACCTGCATATCTGCATTCAACCTGCACTTTGCTGCATTTTCGACCTATATACCGACATTTAGACCTGTATATCAATTTTATACTGCTATATACAACATATTTTTGAACTTTCTGAGGCCTATCTTAGCTTCCTTTAACATGTATTTCAGCTTCCAACTTCCCAACGATAGTCAATGCTTGACTCGAAGAGATTCAACTCGAAGATATGTTAAGAGGGGAGTCCAAAAGGACTCGAATTGGAGTCAAGTGCACCAACAATAAAATTACATAGGAGAGTCGATACATTAAATCGATACAAGAAGCAAAGAAAGAATGGCATCAGAATATCAAAATAAAATTTATGTACTACTGCTACAAACCATAAGTCATCCGAGCAAAATATATTATGTAGGACTTAAAATAATGATGAGAAAAATCTTAACTTTGGTACTCATAGTAGGTGACACTCACAAGGAAAATTTAACAAGCTAATCAAACAAACAGAGGAGTAGATACAAACATTATTAAATTAATTTCCAATCACATTCATATATCCTTAACAATATATGATTAACTGCATCATTAACTATTCTAGACATGAAGGATTATGAAATATCACATATTATCTAAGTTTTAATAAACACACTTAACAATGAATTGACAATAGTTAATCAGTACACCATACTTAGCATAGAGAATGAATTCCAATTAAATTAAGACATTATCCAAAATTAAACTAAAGTCGTATTAAATAAAGGAATATCATCACAAAATGCCAAATTTTCCTAGACTAGAATATGTATAATCTAAAACAAGATGAGCAACTACTAGATTAAGGAAACAACGATTCAATAAGATGAAGAAACACACATAAACTAGTGATAAATCACAAGGAGGATTGTACTAAAAGTTCCAATATTATTGTCTCAAGCTAAACTGCGAACACAATGCTTAGATTTCTAAGATAACAAGGAAAAAATTAAAACAACAAGATAACAATTTTAAGATTTTATTTTTAACTAGCTAAACTGGAGTTTTAGGACGAACAAATAACACGACAAGCGAACACATCACTGTAAGATACCCAAAATTATTTAAACTTGAGAGTTGCTGCTTAACATCACACAAGCAATAGCCAATTGAATTAAAAAAGCTAACCAAACTCAAATGAAAAAATTATCAACACAAGCGACTTCATTCGAAGAAAATTGAACTATTACATCAGCAAGATTCAAATGGAACTCAAAGGGACAGACCATCAACCGTGTTCAACAATAAGATCACTAAAATGTCATGAAAGAGATAGCAACATTAGAGAAGAAACAAGTTAAGAAGTAGCTAAAGACTTTGACAAAAATGAGACTACCATAGAAAGAAACTAAGAAATAATGGATGAAAATACAATTTGAATCGCAATAAATCAACAATAAATACAGAATACAACACTCTTAACATTCTAATCATATCAAGAGACACAACAATTTATTAATCAATACATGAAATCCTAAAGAGAAAGAAGGACTAATAGAACGGAAACAGAATCGACCATATATCAATGGAGAGGAAACAAAACATAAGACTAAAGATAATACCTTTTTTCGGTGCAGTAAACTGAGAACTCGAGGTGTTGGAGAAAATTCCACCACCAACAGATGAACTCTGGTGAGCTCCGAGGAAAGCTCTGATGAACAAAAAAGAAAATAAAAAACTAAGACACAAAGTTCTGCAGATTCGATGTTATAAAAAACACTGTTCTCAACCTAAATTTTGACCTTCCTCCTCTATTTTTTTTCACCCACATCCTAACACTGAAGGAAGAAGGTATTTATAAAGGGAATTATGGAAGATTTAGGGGGGGAAACGGGTAGATTTTTGGACAAATTTCAAAATTTGAAATTCAAATTCCCTTAGAGATAAGGTCGGCTAGCTCGAATTTGTACCAAATCGTACAATTCTCAACGGATTCAAATAGGGGACGATCGATTTGAGGAGCAATGACGCTCGAGGCGTAGGATTTTGACATCTGGATTATTCTCCAACGTTCTCGATACGAACGGATAAGGAGAGAGGAGAGGGACCCGGGCTGTGCGAGATGGGTCGAGCATGCGATTGAGTTCTGGGTTTCCGTCTGGACTGGTTCGCGTTTTATGGGTTCTCGCTGCACTGATTCGCAAGGAAGAAGAAAAACTCACAGGAGTTAGGTTTTGTTGTTGTATGTTGTTGATTGTTGTTGTATAGTAATGTTAGGAATTGGGCTGGAAATTGCATGTTGCTGTGTGGGCTGCTGCTGAGGTAAAAAGTGGGCTGCTGAAAGTAAAGGGCTGATTTAAATAGGCCCAAAATGGGTTCTTGTAAAGAATTGAATGGAGGTAAGAAATGGGGTACATTTATAATAGGAAAATAGCCACATGATTTGCAATTATTGCCATGGGAATTAAGAAGTTAGTCAAATTGAGTCTAAATTAGAGAATTTGACTAAAATTTAAACAAGAAGAATTAAAATTGATTAATTAACGAACTTCTTAATTTTAACGAAATAAAATAATTAACTTAATTATAAACTAATAACTCAAAATTATAAGTATAAATTAACTAAACCAATTAACCAACTATTTAAGTAAAACTAAAATATTTTTGAGACAATTTTTGAATATTCATAAAATATACTAATTTTATACAAAATTGTAAAAAGTATGATTATTTATTATTTTAAAATTATAAAAGCGATTAAATTACTTTAAAATAACTTGAAAAATATTTTGAATGTTATAGAACTAATTATTTCAAATAGTTCAAAATGGAAGAAACTTGATGATTAATATATATTCTGGAGGTCCAAAATTGGGTGTCAACAACTGTCCCTCGTTTGACTTGGTTTGATGAAAGAAATTCGAGGCAAATGAAATTGACGAATCCAATTTTGACCGACCACATCTTCATCTTTAAGAAAGAGATTTCGATACGGACTTTAGAAATTATGGCCGAACCCCGAAAATGGATTTCCTACATATCTCAGGCTATATGAGAATTCAGGCCACTTGTAGTTCGATATGCTTGATTTAACGCACGATTTAAGAGATTTCAAAAGTTATCCCGATATTGAATTATGAAGAGACCGAAATGCTCGGGAATAAGATTTAAGAGAGAATGTTGGAATACAACCGAGTTTTCAATATTGATCCCGCCTACATATCCCTCAACTCAGGGAATCAGGTTGCTTGTAGTTCGACTCGATCGGTTGAAAAGGAAACCTATTATGCAAGATATCATTTGGTTCTGGAGGAGTGACAAGTAAGTCGAGTATGAAAAAGAGACTTGCAACCTCTTAGCCATAAATGTGAGGCCCTTTACACCTATAATTTAGAACTTACACGGACATAATTTCCAAAGCTCTTGGTGCATTGTCACACGAATTGGAAAGTCGCCCGCGGTGAGAGCAAAAATTTCTGGATGCGAAACTAAAATTGATAAACCTAAAGAAATACCCACATGTCTTCAATAGAGGTGTGATTTGATTGTGGTGGAAGTCGCTCCTGAGCTCACGTCCTAAGAGTTTGATACTCCTCTTCGGACTATGTCTCAGTTCACTGCTAAGAAAAAGTTCCACGTTGTGCTGCATCCTTTTTTATGTCGTCCGCACCTGTGGTTTGTTTTGAGAATTCATCATTTCGGATGCTCTCGACAAAGACTGAGATAAAACTCATTAGCATAAAATGTAATTCAAATGGGGAGATACCATCTTTCACCGTGTTGACACTTAGTTTCTCTCTTTGAACATTTGACGTCAGTTTCCTCCAGTTTGACGTAAAGCAAATAAAGCTTTTATTTTGTATTTGAAATATAATATTCAATGTAATCTTCATTTGATGTCAAAGTAATAAAATAGACTGATGTCATATGTTGATAGTTCTCTTGATGTCGTTGTTAATGGTTCTCTTGATGTCGTTCTTGTAATGAAAATGATGCAGCCTATGATGATTTTTCTTGCGGTGCATGGATGCATGATAATATTCCAACTGTAACGAGGTGGATGATTCAATTATTATCCAACTGTAACGAGGTGGATGCTCAAAAATATTCTAACTGTAACAAGGTGGATACTCGATAGTATTCCAACTGTAATGAGGTGGATGCTCGATAATATTCCAACTGTAATGAGGTGGATGCTCGATAATATTCCAACTATAACGAGATGGATGACTCGATGATATTCCAACTGTAACGAGTTGGATGGCTTGATAATATTTCAGTTGTAATGAGGTGGATGACTCGATAATATCCCAACTATAACGAGATGGATGGCTCGATAATATTCCAACTGTAACGAAGTGGATGACTCGATAATATTCCAACTGTAACGAGGTGGATGTCTCGATAATATCCAACTATAACAAGGTGGATGACTCAATAATATTTCAACTATAACGAGGTGGATGACTCAATAATATTCCAACTATAACGAAGTGGATGACTCGATAATATTCCAATTGCAACAAGATGGATGACTCGATAATATTCCAACTGTAACGAGGTGGATGACTCGATTATATTCCAACTGTAACAAGGTGGATGACTAGATAATATTCTACCTGTAACGAGGTAGATGACTCAATAATATTCCAGCTGTAACGATGTGGATGACTCGATAATAATCCAACATAGTTCAAAATAGGAACCTGAAATGGACAAATAAATATACGAACCACTTATGGGGTGGATCACCCAATAAAACTATATACCAAAGTATTTGATCAGTCAATCAAAACACATAATCCACTTATTGGGTGGATATCTAACAAATTTTGAAATCTTGACCTTGACATTGTCAAGAAACACATATGCCTAAATTGCTAAGCGTCAATCATACTAAAAAAACTATATCGACGTATATGCACGTCACGACTATGACTCTCTCTTTAAAAGACAGAATTATCGAGGTGAATGACTTAATTCTTTCACATGAAGATTAAAGTCATTCCTGCCTTCCTTGACAAAGTCGACAAAATTTGAGTTTGTTGCTGACATATTCAATCGTTGTCTAAAACTTGTAATGATTCGATAACTTCGACTGTCATGAGGATATGGCGATCACCAACCTCTCTTCTGATGTGACGAACTTGGTGATTTTCCCTTGCAATACTTCTAAGATACTGTCAGTTTTGATCACCTTCAGATTTGATGTCGATTTCACATATGATCCTGACTTTACTAATACTATCACCTGCAAAGCTTGACACCAAACATTAGTATCGACGATGAAGTAAAGAATATAAGTAAAGATAAAGCATTAGATTAGGCTTATCAGGATTAGGCTATGATGAGCCTAATGGTGACTTTGATCGTCACTCGTCACTAGCGATCCTCCAACACGTTGTTTCTTAAAACTTTGAAAGAATCTATTAGCGTTTGTCTTCAATATTTGATGGGTGTAAATGACGTCTTTTTCCATGCTTGACATCTTTGACATTGCCATTTTTGTGACTTCGTTGTTCCTGCATCCGAAAAAAAATTCTTAGTTTGAAAGACTAATTTGTGTTGGTCTTCTCTCCATGCTACTTCATGCAGTTGACTTACACACTTCTGCTCTTCAAAATGTAATCTTGATGGAATTTTTGAGGACCTTCCTCAAAAATTCTGTCCCAGTCTAAAATATGGAAGAACTCTTGTAACTTGCTTTGTTATTCTTGAGGTTCCTCATTCTGGATTTTTGAGGTTCCTCCTCAAAATTCCGTCCCAGTTTGCTTCAATAATCATAGGTATAAGTCCTTTAGCCAATGACATTTTTGTGGAATTTTTGAGATCATCTCAAAAATTTTGTCCCAGTTGCAAACCTGATTCTCTAAAAAATTTCATCTTAATTTTTTGAGATCCGCTCAAAACTAACCCCGTAGCATTTTGATCTTCAGTCTTAACTTGTTAAAGAAGTCTATCCTCAAATGAATTTTTGAGATCTTCTTAAAAATTATGTCCCAGATTCCATTATAAAAGAAATAGAAATCTTACAGAAAATAGGATCGAGCCGTTATGGCGCCTACGTATCTCATTCTCGAGAATTTAGGTCAGACGTAGTTCATTAAAATGAATGTGCGATAAAATGGAAAGAAAGAGATTAAATATGCATTTTCAAAAGAGAGATAACAATGATTTCATATGCAAAATTCTGACCAACACTGGGAATACTTCTTTTCAACCTTTGATAATGAATAACTTCAAACGACTCTATTCAGAAACGTCTTGCACTTACTCTTAAACATCCAAGATGCTATCATTTGGGAATGTTTCCTCAATATTGATTAAATTATTGTTCATCATGTTTTGAATCTTGTGTTTAAGGGTTGAATAATTCTCTGTGTCGTGTCTAACAACTCTTGAATGATAAACACATTTGTGGTCAGCCCTGTAAAATTTTCCCAAAGGATTGGCCAGTCTTCCTTCTATAGGATGGAGCATACCCATTGCTTTCAATCTTTCATAAAAGTTAAGTTTGAGATTCCCTTAGTGTTGTAAATACTATAGGAGCCTTCCTAAAGTTTGGACGAGGGAAACGTTTCTGATTGACATTGTGGTTTCGATATTTCTTTTGTGGAGCTGAACGCATATGGGTTATTGTGACAACAGATACCTCTTCTACTTTTCTCTTTGACCTATCTATATCACTAATTCTGGTAGCCTTGTCGTTAGCTCACAATGCGACCTTTCCAGTCTTGAAACCATCTTCCAAAACCTCTCTCACCTTAACGATCTCAACAAATTTTTGTCCCATCATGCACAACATTCTTTCATAGTACTCAGGCTTTTGAGTTCGAATAAACATTTCAGTGATTTCACGTTCAGACATAGGAGGTTGAACTCTTGCAGCCTCTTTTCTCTAACGAAGAGCGTACCCTCAATAGTTTTTTGTAGACTTCTGTTTGATCTTCTCCAAATAGTAGCGATCAGGGTAACTTCTACGTTATGTCCAAAACTTTCAGTGAAATCCTTTGTGAGTGCATTCCAACTTGTCCATTGTTTTAATTATTGTGATGTAATCCACTCCAGAGCTTCTCCATTTAGACTTCGACTAAAGAGACGCATCAACAATGCTTCATTTTTGCCAACTCCCACGAGTTGATCACAATAAACTTTCAGATGTGTTAAAGGATTTCCAGTACAATTAAAAGTGACGAACTTTGGCACTTGGAACCCTTCCGGAAGGTCCAAATCCGGATGCATGCATAAATTTTCGTAGTTCAGCCCCACCTTTTCTGAAATGTAATCAAGTTCTTTTATCACTTTGGCAATCTATTCCTTCATGATCTGCTTAGTCTTTTCCTCTTTGGCCCTCCACTCCTTCTCCTTCTTTTCGTAGTGGTCAAGTTCGGAATAAGCAGTATAGTGAAGGTGTGGTTCAGTGGGGCCTGGGATATCAAAAGTGACTTTTGGAGGTAAGGGTTGAGCATTTGATGGATTTTGAGTGCCTTTTGCAGGGGTCTGGTATATAAAAGAGGATGTTTCAGGATTGTTGACATTTAAGCTTTGAAATAGAGGGAATATTTGAGAGTTATTTGCATTTTTGTTTTGAAGGGGAGGGAAAACTTAAGGGTTGGTATTCAAGTTTTGAAGAGGAGGCGGTGCTTGGTATGAAGTGTGGCGTGATGAGGATTTGAGGTAGTTAAGTTGGTAGTTGAGGGATTTTGAGCAGGGTTGGAGGGTGGATTCATGACATGTTCTGCATTTGAATTCGAAAGAGGAAAGTAGAGTTGAGGCCTTTCATCGCCTGAAGTGTTGACGGCGACAATCGGAATTGACAAATCTTGTTTTTTCTGGAGCTCAACCCTTAACTCAGCAATTTGTTGCATCAACTATGCAATTAACTCATTTTGTTCAGCGGTAGAGGGCTAGGCTATAACAACTTCGGTTAGGCCAACATTCTCACTATCCTGAGTCATTTTTCCTTTTCCTTTCATTAAAATTCGATTAGGGAAGAAATCTTTGAGAACTTTGAATGTTCAACCAATTTCTCAACACAAATAAGTTTTGAGTACCTGAAAAGGAAAAATAACTCAAAAGGCAAATGTGTTAGTTTGTGTAGGTAATAGTTAATATAAGATATCACGCACAACGTAATAAGCATGTAAGAGTTGCTCTACTTGAAAATAAACTAGCCCACATATATAAGGAAATGATTAAATAGACAGGAATTTGTCTATTTGATTTTGAGCTTAGTGAATCAGAAATGTCGACTTGAATCGAGACAAAGTCGATTGTATCTTTCATTGTCGTACTTTTGATTTTCGATTGAGATGTAACTTTAATTTATTTGTAAGAGTTGGAAAAAATAGAATTTTTCAAAAATTGGGACCGAGCCTTGAAAAGTTGCCTACGTATTTTACGGAGGAGAATTCAGGTCCTACGTAGTTTGACCCACTTGAATCTCTTTTTGATTTGAAGTAAAGGGTTAAATTTTTTTTCTGAGATGAGAAAGTAAGATTTGAAAAATGAAGTTTGAATTTTGTTGAGAAACTAAAGACTCGAAGAGTATTTGTGCGCACTTTTTATAGTGACTATATTTGTGCTTAAAGGGTTTTAGAAAATATATTTTTCCCGAGAACAAGTAGGATAGATCATCTCTAAATAAAGCAACATAATCACGCAAGCAGTTATGCCACATAAACAGTTATAGCACGTTCTAAACAAATATGTGACCCTTTTCTGCCAAGGATAGGCCTAGCGATTTGAAGGATGTATAATATCGTTTGAAACATTTCATTGCCCCAAAATCCAAAATTTATACACTCATTATGAATAAAATGGAATGGGGATACAAAAATAGGGGAAATGGGATACAAAAAATATTCAATCCCACGCAGGGGTACAGTTCTAAACTATGCTTCCCTGGAAGGTCCTTCGTCCTTGAACTTCTTGTCGTCTCCGGGTGCCAATGCCTTTGGATGGACTAGTAGCTTGTAAACTTATTTCTTCAATTAGAATAAGCTAATCTACTCCTTACCCCAATGGACAATGTGTTTTCAAACAACATATACATCCTTCAAATTTAAAAACATAACTATGTATGATTGCCTTTTTATTGGCCAATGGGCCA
The DNA here is from genome assembly GCF_019186545.1 of Solanum stenotomum. NCBI lineage: Eukaryota > Viridiplantae > Streptophyta > Magnoliopsida > Solanales > Solanaceae > Solanum > Solanum stenotomum. The sequence continues at coordinate 31,174,530 of NC_064284.1, forward strand.
AATAGACACAAGGTGGGCTTCTAATGGGCCCAACACACCTTGGGTGTTGGGTAAAATTAGCTCAAAATGCGCTAAATTTGAGATTTGGTTTTGCTTTACCCTAGGTGACTAAGAGTGGCTATTTTGAAAGATCGAGAGTCCAAGCGGACAACTTAGGCTGAACTCACGACAACCATTGGACACATGACGAACAAATAAATTACCGATCATTCCGAAAAAGGTTTGAGTATAAAAAAGTCCGGCTGCAGTTTCGCAAAACCTTTCTTTAATATACTATACATACAACAGAAAATGTCATGAATGCAATGACAGTTATAGCAATTTAAACACATTAAGCACAGACAAGCAATTCATTAATTAAAAACAATTAGTCAAATAATCAAATCTTATGATTAGAACTTAATTAATTCTCCAGGGGATTCACCATATCTGTTTTAGAAATAAAAGACTTTATTTTTAGAAAAATCAATTTAACTTATGTTTTGAAGAAATGTCGAATTTTCAAAGAGAGTCGCCAGTTAATTTTTTAAAGAAATAAAGAAAACTTATAATTTTTCAAAAAATTTTAAACAGATAAAAATCAATTGAAATAAGATAAAAGGTTCGAGGTTCAATTTACATTTCGAGAAGGTGTTAGACCCTCGAATGTCCGCTAACTTACGGTTAACCAACTATTTGACTAACTTTAAAAAGAAAGATAATTTTTAGTTGTTACTTTTAAAGGAAAGAATTAGCATAATTCCTATTAGGACAAAATAATCATATGTCACTAAATATATAAATAAATCATAGATATTTCAAAAATAAGAAAGACTATCTTGGGAAACTTAATTACATTAAGCCATAAAAAAACAAGTAAATGTTAGTCAACACAATAATAAATAAATACAAGAGAGAAAGAAATATCAAATTTGGGTCTTTTGCCAAAATTCAAATTCTTGGGCGGAGTTCAAACCTGTCCTAAACTCTAAGAGTGGGCCTACTGATGGGTTTCAACCCATTTTCGCGCTTTTTACACTTGAATTCTGTGTATACATTCTATGTATACCACTGTATACAGGCAGTATTTTTTGCATTTTTTCTATATATCAGCTTTTGATCCGTATTTCATCTTCGAACCTGCATATCTGCCTTCAACATGTACTTTGCTGCATTTTCGACATGTATACCAACATTTAGACATATATATTAGTTGTATGCTGTCGTATACAACACGTATACAACCTATTTTTGAACTTTCCGAGGCCTATCTCAACTTCCTTTAACATGTATTTCAGCTTCCAACTTCCCAACGATAGTCAAGCCTTGACTCGGAGAGATTCAACTCGAAGATATGCTAGGAGGGGAGTCCAAAAGGACTCGGATTGGAGTCACATGCATTAACAATAAAATTACATATGAGAGCCGATACATTACATCGATACAAGAAGCATAGAAAGAATGGCATCAGAATATCAAAACAAAATTTATGTACTACTGCTACAAACCATAAGTCATCTGAGCAAAATATATTATGTAGGACTTAAAATAAAGATGAGAAATTTTTTTACTTTGGTACTCATAGGAGGTGTCACTCACAAGGAAAATTTAACAAGTGAATCAAACAAACAGAGGAGTAGATACAAGCATTATTAAATTAATTACCAACCATATTCATATATCCTTACCAATTTATGACTAACTACATCATTAACTATTCTAGACATGTAGGATTAGGAAATATCACATATTATCTAAGTTTTAAAAAACACATTTAACAATGAATTGACAATAGTTAATCAGTACACCATACTTAGCATAGAGAATGAATTCCAATTAAATTAAGACATTATCCAAAATTAAACTAAAGCCGTATTAAATAAAGGAATATCATCACAAAATGCCAAATTTTCCTACACTAGAATATGTATAATCTAAAACAAGATGAGCCGCTACTAGATTGAGGGAAAAACGATTCAATAAGATGAAGAAACACACATAAACTAGTGATAAATCACAAGGAGGATTGTACTAAAAGTTCCAATATCACTGTCACAAGCTAAACTGCGAACATAATGCTTAGATTTGTAAGATAACAAGGAAAAAATTAAAATAATAAGATAACAATTTTAAGATTTTATTTATAACAAGCTAAACTGGAGTTTTAGGATAAACAAATAACACGATAAGCGAACACATCACTGTAAGATACCCAAAATTATTTAAACTTAAGAGTTGCTGCTTAACATCACACAAGCAATAGCCAATTGAATTAAAATAGCTAACCAAACTCAAACGAAAATATTATCAACACAAGCGACTTCATTTTAAGAAAATCGAACTATTACATCAGCAAGATTCAAATGGAACTCAAAAGGACAGACCATCAACCCTGTTCAACAATAAGATCACTAAAATGTCATGAAAAATGTCATGAAAGAGATAGCAACATTAGAGAAGTAACAAGTTAAGCAATAGCTAAGGACTTTGGCAAAAATAAGACTACCATAGAAAGAAACTAATAAATATTGGATGAAAATACAACTCGAATCGCAATAAATCAACAATAAATACAGAATACAACACTCTTAGCATTCTAATCATATCAAGAGACACAACAATTTATTAATCAACACATGAAATCCTAAAGAGAAAGAATGACTAATAGAACAGAAACAAAGCCGACCACATATCAATGGAGAGGAAACGAAACATAAGACTAAGGATATTACCTTTTTCGGTGTAGCAAAGTGAGAACTCGAGATGATGGAGATAATTCGACCACCAACAGATGAACTCTGATGAGCTCCGAGGAAAGCTCCGATGAACAAAAAAGAAAATCAAAAACTAAGACTCAAAGTTCTGTGGATTCGATGTTATAAGAAAAACTCTTCTCATCCTAAATTTCGACATTCCTCCTCTATTGTTTCCCCAACCTCCCAACACTGCAGGAAGAAGGTATTTATAAACGAAATTAGGGCATATTTAGGGGGAAAACAAGCAGATTTTTGGACGAATTTCAAATTTTGAAATTCAAATTCCCTTAGAGATAAGGTCGACCAACTTGAATTTGTACAATCATACAATTCCCAATGGATTCAAAGAGGGGACTGTCGATTTGAGGAGCAAGGACGCTCGAGGTGTGGGATTTCGACATCTGGATTATCCTCCAACGTTCTCAATATGAACGGATAAGGAGAGAGAAGAGGGACGCGGACTGTGCGAGATGGGTCGGGTCTGCGACTGGGTTTGCGTCTGGACTGGTTCGCGTTTTATGGGTTCTCGCTGCACTGATTCGCGAGGAAGAAGAAAAACTCGTAGGGATCGGGTTTTGTTGATGTACATTGTTGATTGCTGTTGTATAGTAATGTTAGGAATTGGGTTGGGAATTATATTTGGCAGCATGGGTTGCTGTTGAGGTGAAAAGTGGGCTGCTGAAAGTAAAGGGCTGATTTAAATAGGCCCAAAATGGGTTCTTGTAAAGAATTGAATGGAGGTAAGAAATGAGCTAGATTTGTAATAGGAAAATAGCCACATGATTTGCAATTATGGCCATGGGAATTAAAAAGTTAGTAAAATTGAGTCTAAATTAGGAAATTTGACTAAAATTTAAACAAGACGAATTAAAATTGATTAATTAACGAGCTTCTTAATTTTAACGAAATAAAATAATTAACTTAATTATAAACTAATAACTCAAAATTGTAAGGATTAATTAACTAAACCAATTAACCAACTATTTAAGTAAAACTAAAATATTTTTGAGACAATTTTTGAATATTCATAAAATATACTAATTTTATACAAAATTGTAAAAAGTATGCATATTTAATTTTTTAAAATTATAAAAGCAACTAAATTACTTTAAAATAACTTGAAAAATATTTTGAATGTTATGGAACTAATTATTTCAAATCGTTTGATATTGAAGAAACTCGATGATTAATATATATTTTGGAGGTCAAAAATTGGGTGTCAAGAATATATATTTTTTTCTTCACAAAAGTTAATTCTTTTGTTCTTATGTAAAACCTGTGAATAATGAAATCAATTTTGAGAATTAGAAAATTCCACATTTTTGTTTATGTTTACTTTTCAGAATAATTTAGAAATATTAACTAAAATATAGATAAATGTAAAGGAGTATTTTTAGTTAATACATATAAATATTTTGAGTTTAGTTTATTTGAATACTTTATATTCTTTGTGTAATTGAGACTATGTATCTTTCAATCTATTCATTTTTATATAAATAGTAGGTAGTTTATTATAATTGTAGTAAAAATTAGTCAAGATAGAAAATAATTTACAAACATTTCATAAGCTATGATTAGTGAAAGATGATTATTTTTAAGTCACTACTAAACAAAAGAATACTAACTTTCGAATATATATATATATATAGTTGATATCATAAAAATATAAATCTTTGTTTAAAGGAACAAAAACTAGATATTAAAAAAAACACCATTTTTTCACAATTTTTATTTATTTATTAAGCTTATGTATATTTCAGAATAAAAAAATTTATGTGTAGACAAACATATCCATAAAGAGTTCAACTTATTAAATTAGTTCAACTTATTAAATTAAACTTACTTTTCTTATTAAAATAAGGAGAATAATTTTAGGTAAATTGTTTTCATAAGATCGAAAGTTCTTAAGCAATTTAAAGTTACAAAAGGTATAAAATTAAGTACTATAATAAATTTAATCAAGACTTAAAATTTGATATATTTGGATTAAACACTACAAAGAATCTTTAGAATATTTTTAGTACTCAACTATTCTAAAAATTAATTATTTGGCAAATTTAACGAGCTATTTATGATCGCGCGAAGCGCGGCTAAATTCACTTGTCTTATAATATAAGCAAAATACACCCTTAAATTCTTACAAAGTTTATAGGTATTTTCAACATTTTTCTTATTGAAAATTTGAGATTACTTGTTAAGGGTAGATCTAAATTTAATTAGTAAAATTAAAAGATATTTATAAAGTTGTCAATGAAATTAATAATTTGGCTATATTTTGTCAAAGAAAAATAAGTGGAATAGACATTCAGTTACTCAGCCGTACTTGTTAGAGTCCAACTATCGGCAATCTGGATCGCCGTCTTAGGCCACACCCTCTCTATGTGTGTGGCTCTACAATCATTCTCTACCATATTCATAAACCACCATCTTTCTCCTAGAAAAAGGGCTGAAGCAAATAGAGTTTATCTCTATCTTTAAATGCATTGGTAAAAGGGAACAGTTATTTGTTGTGGGATTGCTGAAGCAAGATTTCTTACGATAACCTCCCAGGCTCCCCTCCCACTTCACACACGCAGTTACAATTATGTATGCTTTTGTTCGAATTTCGAATATGGTAAACATTTTGCAGCATCTCTTAAAATTGTTTGAGTATTTGCCAGTATTGTGCAATTTGATGTTGAATTTTGATATTTTTAGCTGGATAAGGGGAGGAAAAATAGTGAACTTTTTTGGTTTAATTGTCTATTGCAAATGGGGCGTCAGGTGTAATGAAAACCGCCAAATTTTAAATTCAGCAAAGGACACAAAGCTAAGTAGTTTACTCATATCTGCATTAGTTCCGTTCATTAGAGAATAAAAATCGCTTATTTTAAGTTTTTCTAATATAAGAAATCTAGTGAACAATTGTCAAATTAGAAGCTTGCAACTTTTAACTTTAGATGAATAAAGTTCTAAGATTGAATGCATATCTTATGAGATGGGTGTAGAAGTGGAGCACTTCTTAGCGAGCCTTTTCATTTATAACCAGCTTCATCCTTGAAAAGTTCTTGGGGAAGTCCTCTTATAGTCATCTATGCACCAAAGGAAATAATAGACTTATGTGAAAAGTTTTATGGAGATATAGGAGTCCAAAAAAGGTGTCATTCTTGATGTGGTGTTCTGCATGTAGAGCCATGCTGATTTTGTCAAGACACTATATTATTTGTGGTCAACTGGTGTTGCTTGTGTAAAAAGTATTAGAAAATCAAAGAGCTTCCGCTGCCGGCAGGTGGCACTAATATATGTTGCCCGTTTGGCCAATTATGTTTAGCAAAAGTTGGGTCACCATGTATCTTTCATGCGACTATTTTCTCATATCTAATTTGTGTAGCACTGTGCCATCATTCCAGTGACTACTTTCTTATGTCTAATTCTTGTAGCACCATGCCATCTTTTCGGTGACTACTTTTTCATCATGTGTGTTTCATATGACTATTTTCTCATATCTAATTTGTGTAGCACCATGCCATCATTCTGGTGACTACTCTCTTATGTTTAATTCTTGTAGCACCGTGCCATCTTTCTGGTGACTACTTTTTCATATTTAATTTGTGTAGCACTGTGCCATCATTCTAGTGACTTAATTTGTGTAGTACCGTGGATTTTTTCGACCTATTTTCTCATATCTGAGTTGCATACCATCATGTGTCTTTTCAATGACTCCTCAGATTTGATTGTTATAGTTCCATTCGTCTTTTCGGTGACTTCTCAAATCTGATTTGTGTAGGGTTGTGCCATCATTCAAACCCTACCTATATAATTTTTTCTTTTTTAGTAGGGTCGTGCAAACATTTCGACCTTACCCATATTATTTCTCTTTTCCAATGGGGTCGTTCCATCAATTCAAACTATCCTATATAATTTCTATTTTCTAGTTGGGTAGTGACATCATTCTGACCCTATCCATATAATTTTATTTCTTAAATCGTGACCACTTTTAGCCATCAAATCTAATACTCCGGCATATGAGTATGTTCCGGCCAATCTTTCTGTGACTTGGTTAATATCGACTCATCTATTGATTCCAACATGATCCATATACTGTATACTAGATTTTGAACACTTTGTTGCTCATGGGGAGTTTAGTAGCCTTGTATGTCGATTATGTGAGTCACTCTATGGTCTGAAACAGTCTTTGCAAGTTTGGTTTGGGAAGTTCAACACTGTAATTTTATCACTTTGTGTTTTATCGGCATTATGCTTCAAATTCATTATTTCATGAGAAGATTAAGCACATTGAAATTGACTGACATTATGCATACATTCCAGTATTTAATGAGAAGACAAGCACATTGAGATTGACTGATAATTTTGTGAAGTCGACTGATCAACTTGTAGATATCTCACCAAGCCCCTCATTGGTCCTCGTATTAATTACATATGTAACAAGCTAGATACATGAATTGTATGCACTAGCTTGAGGGGGAGTATTAGAATAGGAATAGGTTTACACAATCCTATTAGAATAGGAATAGGTTTATACAATCCTATTTAGAATAGGCTTAGGAATAGTAAATAGTATCCTACTTGGTAAAGGATTTTATTCTAGTGTCGATAAATAGGATCTCAATGTAATAATGTAGACACGACAACAATTCAAAAAAAAAATTTCCTATATTTCTCACAAAAAGTATGGGGAGGATATAAACCATCCACTATGACATTGTGATTATGCCTCAGAATTATGGGCTTGATGTGTTCTGTCACGTTGTGCCTTGGTAAAATAACACATGTTAGAATAGAATAGATATACACAATTCTACACAGAATAAAAATAGTTTATAGTTTCCTATTTGGTAGGAATTGTATCATAGTGTCTATAAATAGGGTTCTCTATGTAATAATTAAAACACAATTCACTAATATTCTTTTCAAATATTTCTCACATGGTATCAGAGCAATTGTGAGAAAAAAAAATATTTCTTTTGTAGTTTTTTTCGATAAAGTAAGTGGTTGTCTGGGTAATTAATTTTTTCGTCACTGTTTTTTAAAAATCAACAACATCACTAGGTGCGGATATCTCCGACGAGAAAAGCCCAGTCAACCTCACCGGCAATAACTGCCACACGCGCCCTCACACGCCGTCGAAATAAATTCTCCAGCGAGCTTGTCAGTTCCACGCGCCAGCGCGTGGAGTATTTTTCGGCCACTTTTCAACTTTTTTCTTTTTCCAGTGGGGTCGCCTCTTCATTCCAAGGCTGCCCATATTTTTTTTCCTGATTCTGACCAATATTTGGTGATCAAATCTACTTTTTAGGCAACAACCCTATTTTTCAGATTTTGAAAAAAATATCCAAATCTTTTGGCTACATATTCTAATTTCACAACATGTCTTTCGGGATTGATACTTTTGGCTCCAAGAACATAGGAATTGGAAGTTCAAGCCCTATGATCACTTCAGAGCCGTTAATGGAAAGCTCAAACTATTTAGCTTGGGCTTCCTCGGTTGAGTTGTGGTGCAAGGGTCAAGGTGTCCAAGATCACTTAACAAACATTGTTTGTGTGGTAGATGAAAAGGCAAAGGCTAGTGGGGAAGATGCAAAAGCCAAAGCACAATGGGAGAAGGTTGATGCTCAGTTATGTAGTCTCATATGGCGATCTATTGATTCCAAGTTGATGCCTTTGTTCCGTCCATTCCAAACATGTTATTCAGTTTGGAAAAAGACTCGTGTTTTATACACTAATGACATATCTCGATTCTATGATGTGATATCTCGTATGACCAACTTAAAGAAATAAGAATCACATATGTCCACCTACTTGGGACAAGTACAGGCAGTCATGGAGGAATTTGAAACAATGATGCCAGTCACTACGGACGTGCAAAAACAACAAGACCACAGACATACATTGTTTCTAGTTCTTACACTTGATGGACTTCCTACTGACCATGATTCAGTGCGTGATCAGATTTTAGCTAGCCCTACAATTCCTACAGTTGATGAATTATTCTTTCATCTACCTCGTCTTGTCGTGCCTCCCAGCCACAAAGCAGTTTCATCACCTACCATTGGCTCATCTGCACTCGCATCTCAAACAATAGAAAAACGAGCATATCAATCTATGAAGAATCGACAAGGAGGAGGTCGTCTTGGAAAATCTTGATCCAAGTGTAGTTATTGTCATAAGTCTGGACACACTCGTGATATATGTCATAATTTGCATGGTCCACCACCCAGTTATGATCTTGTTGTTCTAAAGGAATATAATGAGTTCCTTCGTAATCGTGCAAGTAAGCAGACATCTCCACAAAAAGCATATAGTGCTCTGCCTGATCGACCATCCCATAATGCTCATATTGCTCGATCAGAATATGATGAGTTTCTTCAATATCGAGCAAGTAAGCAAACTTCTCCACAAGTAGCTTCGGTTGTTCAACATGATGTTGTTGTAGCGGGTAATTCTTGCTTGTGTTTCACAGTCTAATACTCATGGATCATGGGTCATGGACTCGAGCGCTTGTGATCACATTTCTAGTAACAAATCACTTATGCCAGATATTGTTTATTCACAATCTCTTCCTGTTATTACTTTGGTCAATGGGATCCAAACAAAACCAAAAGGGGTTGGAAAAGCCGCACCCCTATCTTTGTCACTCTAGACTCTGTTCTTTATGTCCCTGGTTCCCTTTTTAATCTGACATCTATTAGTCGTTTAACATGTGCCCTACATTGTAGCATAACCTTTTTTGCTGATTTTTTACTTATGTAGGACTACAGTACGGGACAGATGATTGGCACATGATATGAATCACAAGGCCTTTACTATCTTACCTCTTCAAATTCCTTCACAGCATGCTCTGTTACAGATCCTCCGGACCTTATTCACAAACGTTTGAGACATCCGAGTCTATCTTACCTCTTCAAATTCCTTCACAGCATGCTCTGTTACAGATCCTCCGGACCTTATTCACAAACGTTTGAGACATCCGAGTCTATCGAAACTGCAACAGATGGTGCCTAGTTTATCTAGTTTATCTAAATTAGATTGTGAGTCATGTCAACTTGGGAAACACACTCGTGCCACATTTTCATGTGGTACTGAGGGTCGTTCAGAGTCTATTTTTTCATTAGTTCATTAAGATATTTGGGTCCTAGTAGAGTTAGTTCCACCTTAGGATTTAGTTATTTTGTTAGTTTCATTGATGATTATTCGAGCTGTACTTGGGTTTTCTTAATGAAAGATCGTTCTGAATTATTTTCTATATTCAAATGTTTCTTTGCTGAAATACAAAATCAGTTTGGTGTTTCTATTCGTACTTTTCATAGTGATAATGCCTTAGAATACTTATCATCCCAGTTTTAGGAGTTTATGTCTCACCAAGGAATTATTCACAAACATCTTGTCCATACACTCCCCAACAAAATGGTGTAGCAAAAAGAAAGAATAGGCATCTCATTGAGACTGCTCTTACTCTCCTCATTGAATCCCATGTTTCACTGCGTTTTTGGGGGGATGCAGTCCTTTCATCTTGTTATTTAATTAATAGAATGCCCTCATCTCCTATTCAGAATCAGGTTCCACATTCTGTATTGTATCCTCAGTCACATCTCTATTCTATCTCTCATCGTGTATTTGGGAGCACGTGTTTTGTTCATAACTTAGCCCCATGAAAAGATAAGTTAACCCCTGTGCTCTTAAATGTATCTTTCTTGGTTACTCTCGAGTTCAAAAAGGGTATCGTTGCTATTCGCATAATCTCCGCTGATATCTTATGTCTGACGATGTAACATTCTTTGAATCTCAACCTTACTACATATCTTCTGATCATCCTGATGTCTCTGAGGTTTTACCCATATCTCAGTCTTGCTTGTATCGACTTTTGAGGGACCTATGGTAACTTTTCCATCTTCAGTTGTAGTGCCACCACTCCTAACTTATCATCGGCGTCCACGTCCAGTAATAGTCTCAAATGATTCATGTCATGCACTGGGCCCTGATCCCACTATGGCCTTGCCTCCTATTAGCCAATCGATTACACTCCAAAAAGGTATATGATCTACTCAAAATACTAATTCACATTATACTTTCTTGAGTTACCATCGTTTATCTTCACCCCATTATGCCTTTGTATAATCTTTGTCCTCTATTTCCATCTCTAAGACTACAGGAGAAACACTTTCTAATTCTGGATGGAGGCAAGTTATGATTGATGAAATGTCTACTTTACATTCGAATGGTACTTGGGAGCTTGTTCCCCTTCTTACAGGCAAGTCTACTGTTGGTTGTCGTTGGGTTTATGCGGTCAAAATTGGTTCAGATGGTCAAGTTGATCGGCTTAAGGCTCGCCTTGTGGCCAAAGGGTATACTCAGATATTTGGGCTAGATTATAGTGACACTTTCGTTCCTACGGCCAAAATAGCATATGTCTGTCTTTTTCTATCTATGGCTGCTGTTTGTCATATGTCTCTTCATCAGTTGGACATTAAGAATGCTTTTCTACATGGTGATCTTGAGGAAGAAGTCTATATGGAGCAACCACCTGGTTTTGTTGCTCGGGGGGAGTCTAGTAGCCTTGTATGTCGATTGCGTCGGTCACTCTATGGCTTGAAATAGTCTCCTCGAGCTTGGTTTGGGAAGTTCAGCACAGTAATTCAGGAGTTTGGTATGACTCACAGTGGAGCTGATCACTCTGTGTTTTATCGGCATTCAACACCAAATTTGTGTATTTATTTGGTTGTTTACGTTGATGATATCGTTATCACCGGCAATGATCAAGTTGGTATCGCTAATTTGAAGCAGTATCTCTTTCAGTATTTCCAAACTAAAGACCTCGGCAGACTGAAGTATTTTCTAGGTATTGAGGTTGCNGGCAACGTATACAAAGTTAGTCGTTCATAATAGTATCTTTCTAGCTGATTATCTGAAATACAAAATAATTTTTGTTTGTATTTATTTTTTATTTGCTTTTATTCTAATTGTATACCATCAAAAGTTTTGTATTTCTGTGCTCACAATGTATCTCAATATTTCTCTATTTAAATTTCAATTTAAAAGTTTTTAAATTACTCTTTCCCATAATTTTCTCATTTCTGTTATTAACTAATTGTATTCTTTAAAATTAAACAAATGAAAAAAAATACATAATCAACCCTATAACAAAAGAAAAATATTGGCATTTTTAATAATTATTGAAAGTGTGGCTAAGGTGTCACGCCCTGAGCTACCCCCGAGACGCGGAAACGGGACCTAGGACCACAAGTGATCCCAAGCTAACCCTGCTGGCATGATCATGAGCATACTAAAGATAATAAACTGATGCGGAAGCTAAATCATAAATAAACTGAAAAGATGGGGAATACCCATATACTATAACTGAATATATCAAATCTGTGAGTTTAATACAAAAAGAAATATCAAACTCAAAATACTAAGCTGAATCTAACTATGTCTGAAATAAGCCTCTAAACTGACTAGAAATGTTGAGACATGCCCCAACTAGATCTAGCAAAACTGAAACTAAAGAATAAAAGCGATAAAGATAAACATGTCACTAGTCCTCGAAGAATGAGGACTCACCACTGATGTTGCTGAACTGAAGATCGGGAATCGATCTAAGCGTGATTTGGATGCTGAGAACCTGAACCTACATCACGAGAGGATATAGCGCACGTATGCGTCAGTACTTGAAAGGTACTGAGCATGCAGGATAGAGTAAAGCTGAAATAACATATAACTGAACAAAGCAATAAAGCAATGAAATAATCTGAACATGATATAGATACTGAAAATACTGAATACTAAGCTAACTGATGCAATGACCAAATTTATAACATGCTGAGACTGAATACTGACTATACTAAAATATGGTCAATGCAAAAGAGTCTGACTGAACTGTGGAAGCTACTAATAACCGACATAAAACCACATGAGCTAAATGTGGAGTCCGATGTATATGCCTCATCGAGAGGACCCAATATACCATGTCAAAGGTATAGAGGCATGTTGGCGTGATCACTAAACTGATGTTGCCCACAGAGGGGACTTACACCTACGTGGCTCGTAGTTTTGGGACTATATGGGTTCGCTGAACCCTAGTCTAACTCGGTATTATGCTACTCCCAATGAATTAAGTGGTTAACTGGTTATGACTGAATTTCTGTAAATACTGGATAGCTCGAAACTGAACATGCAAACTGAGAATGCAACAATTAATCTGATAATGATGCATTCATGAACTGAGGCATGTATAACTGAATACTGAAATATATGGCCTAGCATATGTAATTCAAGAACTAAAGAAATACATAGCTAGGGTTCTGAAATTTATGAGATAAACTGAGCAATAACATGATAATTTGATTTGGAACAGTTAAATAACTAATTCATGATGATCTATTGAAATTCTAGAAACCCTAGGTCTGTTCATAATCATGGAATCAAGAATCTGACTGAATTCTATGGACCCAATGGGCGAAAGGAACCCACTAGTAAAATCCCACATACCCGGTAACGAATTCCACGAAGAAATCTTTCGATTTCGGGGCTGGAACTGATGGAACCTTGCTGCGTTCTTGAACTAGGGTTCTTGATCTTTTTCTCCTCTCTTGATTCTAATTTTCTAAGATTTTGATTAATGAATTGACTTGGATAAGTTCTAGTTATGTTTCTAGGCTTAAACTGATTAAAACCTCATGATTTAGGGTTAAACAACGTATCTTAGTGGTTAAACGAAATAGGAAAAGACCAAAAGACCCCTGACTTAGCTGCTATAGAGTGACTGACGGACTGGACTGATGGGCCGTCATTCAATCGACGGTCCGTCAATTGGATCCGTAGGTCGAGTCTGTCCGACAGGGCTTCACTAAAACAAGCATAACTTTTTACTCGGAGGTTGGAATTTAGCAAACTCAGTGGCGTTGGAAAGATAATTAAATTATATATCTAACGATAGGGCATGGGACACATAATACATTTTGTGATAAGAGTTATGACTATCTGAAGTTGACCCATCAACAATTTTCAGCTAACTAGTTGCTGACCCTCATCTACGGTCAGACCTACGGACCGTGGATCGATTGACTGTCTGTGTTGGTCGACCGTAGTTTGTGTTAGAGGCTGGGTAAAGGAGGTCTTGATCCATGGACATAGACCACAGACCGTTGTCTGATCTATGGACCGTGAGTCGAGACTTAGCTGATTTTTCTGAACTTGGCTAGGGAGGGATTGCAGTGGTGAACCACGGACCACCAGCACGGGCCGTGGTCTGACCTACGGTCCGTCGATGGAAACTGTGGGTTGCACCTGCAACTTCTTAAAATCTGCATTTTTGTCCTGATGCCAATACGGGGTGTTACATTATCTCCCCCTTGGGACCATTCGTTCTTGAATGAAGACTAAACTAGCTGAAATAGAGGGAGAGGGCTGCAATCCCTACCACTAAACACTGAAAACTGAATTTCTGACTGAACTGAGTTCCTACGACATGCAAATACGCTGAAAATGCAAGTACAAACTGAAGGAACATGATTCTAAGACTGAATTTATGCATGAATGACTGAAAAACTGATGAAGAACTATTACCTCAAGCTGGAATGGAATCGGAAGGAAAAAGGCGAGGATACTTAGACTTCATGGCTGCTTCTGCTTCCCAAGTAGTTCCCTCTACTGACTGACTCCTCCACAAAACCTTGACTGAAGCGACTTCTTTATTTCTCAACCTTCTAACCTGACGGTCGAGAATCTCAACTGGTACATACTCATAAGAAAGGCTATCTTTCACGGTCACACTCTCTAATGGCACTATGGATACTGGATCACCCACACACTTCTTCAAAAGAGAAATGTGAAAGACTGGATGTACTGCTGCTAAGTCTGCTGGCAACTCTAACTCATAAGCCACTTTAC